>NW_027455278.1:0-40340 GCF_040206685.1 Ascaphus truei
GACTCAGACACAGCTCCAGAGACCAACATGTCTCCAACTGCTGGCTCCCTCCTTCTTGGGCTCGTTCTGTGCTCTGTGGGCATCTGGGCAGCAGTCACCCCAGGTGAGTAACATGGCAGGGAGATATGGGAGGGAGGTGAGTAACATGTCAGGGAGATATGGGAGGGAGGTGAGTAACATGGCAGGGAGATATGGGAGGGAGGTGAGTAACACAGCAGGGAGATATGAGAGGGAGGCGAGTAAAAGGGCAGGGAGATATGGGAGGGAGGTGAGTAACATGGCAGGGAGATATGGGAGGGAGGTGAGTAATACGGCAGGGAGATATGAGAGGGAGGTTAGTAACACGGCAGGGAGATATGGGAGGGAGGTGAGTAACACAGCAGGGAGATATGGGAGGGGGGTGAGTAACACGGCAGGAAGGTATGGGAGGGGGGTGAGTAACACAGCAGGGAGAAATGGGAGGGAGGTGAGTAACACAGCAGGGATATATGGGAGGGAGGTGAGTAACACAGCAGGGAGATATGGGAGGGAGGGGAGTAACATGGAAGGGAGATATGAGAGGGAGGCGAGTAACATAGCAGGGAGATATGGGAGGGAGGGGAGTAACATGACAGGGAGATATGGGAGGGAGGTGAGTAACACAGCTGGGAAATATGGGAGGGAGGTGAGTAACATGTCAGGGAGATATGGGAGGGAGGTGAGTAACATGTCAGGGAGATATGGGAGGGAGGTGAGTAATATGGCAGGGAGATATGGGAGGGAGGTGAGTAACATGTCAGGGAGATATGGGAGGGAGATGAGTAACATGTCAGGGAGATATGGGAGGGAGGTGAGTAACATGGCAGGGAGATATGGGAGGGAGGTGAGTAACACGGCAGGGAGATATGGGAGGGAGGTGAGTAACATGGCAGGGAGATATGGGAGGGAGGTGAGTAACATGGCAGGGAGATATGGGAGGGAGGTGAGTTACACGGCAGGGAGATATGGGAGGGAGGTGAGTTACACGGCAGGGAGATGTGGGAGGGAGGTGAGTAACACGGCAGGGAGATATGGGAGGGAGGTGAGTAACACGGCAGGGAGATATGGGAGGGAGGTGAGTAACATGGCAGGGAGATATGGGAGGGAGGTGAGTAACACAGCAGGGAGATATGGGAGGGGAGTAACACGCAGGGAGATATGGGAGGGAGGTGAGTAACATAGCAGGGAGATATGGGAGGGAGGGGAGTAACACAGCAGGGAGGTATGGGAGGGATAGGTGACAATAAGATAAGGGGTAAAGGGAAGGAGAGAGCTGGTTATAGGACTGAGATGAGAAGACATCACATCTGAGGATGAGATTACAGCAAATAGAGAGAATATAACACAGGTGCCTGGTGGGGACTTTTCCCCAGGATGTTAGTACTGACAGGTTACCCAGCACTTAGTGACATAGAAACAGTGCTGCATTGGCACAGGAATCCCTGCCCTAAAGGAATAGAAAGTACATTAATAAAAGGTGGTGCATGGGGGTCTTTTAAACCTCCCCATACCTACCTTTATGCAATATGGGGGGATATACCTGTGGCCAAAACTGAACACACCTGAGATACTTGGGAAACATTGGAATGCAAATAATTTAAATATAATTAGCATATCCAAAGTAACATGTCCCAGATGTACCTGTATCAGGTGCGTTCAGTTTCTAGCACAGGTATCTCTCCCCGTATTGTATACAGTAGATGTGTGTTTATTGGGGTATATAAGTTATGTGATACTTTAGCACAATAGGCTTCCTTCCTGCAGCCCCTATATTTCAGGGCGTGGGAGTAACGGCAGCTTTAGGTAAGACATGGAGTAACATTGGGTTATTTGAAGCGAACGCAATGTAAGTGCTAAGTTATCCTGACGTTCAGCCTATGGCATAGGCTGGGAAATGATGGCAGAGGCCCTATGCTAATGAGATGTACAAAGGCCATTGTCTTCCCTTATAACTGGCTTTGTTGATGTACAGATTTCGCAAAACTTACTGTCCCCAGCGCTGTGAAAGTCAACAAAATGTCAGCGGCGCTGGGGACAGTGTCTGCCATAATAGCACCGCGGGAGGGGGTGGGGGGCTCTCATTGGGACCCCACCGGGATACTCCTTCGTTGCAGCGACAGCTTCGGGGGTATCAGGACCTGAGCTAAATCTTACCATGTATTTGTAACTCATAGGAACACAATGTGTGTCCCTCTCTAAGGGCTTCTTTAATGTATAGTGCTGTTATGTTGTGCATACAATACACCTGTACTAGTCTGTCCCAGAGAGCGTGTGGGTCTGTGTGTCAGTGCAAACGTGGGGCAATTCTGGGGCAAATAAACTGTACAGAATGTAACAGCTGTAACACTGGGGAAACCAGCACACAAATACTGCACCCAATATATCAAAGAGGAAAGTAACATTTGTATTAATGGGAGTGTTTTTCCACGATACATTTAGAACATTATATTGCCCCAGGTATGGGGTCAGATCACTTTGATACATTTCCGCCATAGAGGTCAATGGGACTATTTTCTGTAATAAATCGTGTGCAGTTATTTTGCTGCAGAATTTCTCCCCTTCTCCTTGTTACATAAACCTCTTAAACATATAAACCTGTAACTCGGTCCCTAACACGCCACGCGGGAGCTCATACGGAGGCTGGGACCTGGACATTTCATCCCCCATCATTTTCTCTCTTACTCTATAGCTATTTCTGCCAGATGTTCCAATTCTCCACCTTCCTGCAGCAGAAATACCTGATATACCAGTTATTAAGCTTCATTAAAGGATTGAGTGTAAGCTACATTCTTAGAGGTAATAAGACGTATGACAGGGGGAACATTACAACATGTGCAGCACAGGTAATTCTAGGAGTGACTTCTTTACTTTGTGCAATAATACATCTAATACAATACACCACTGCACATCCATCACCTGCCAAAGATCAGTGTGACATTAACGTCTGTCAAATTACACAATAGTTATAGATTTTACCTACCTGGCTGTGAACATGTCGGCATATTATAACTAGAAGAGCTCTTAACCCCTTCACTCTTCTGAGTGAGTCAGTAAGAGCGCGGGCGGCTTTTCAAAGTTGCTTCTGTGTGAATAGCAGAGCAACCGGCTTCGATTTCAAGCCTGAAAAGCCTGCCCGTCAGAGTCTAAGAACAGCTTTTTGGGACCAAGTTCTCAGAAAAGAACATAGCGGTGGCATGTTTGAATTTTATGCTGATTTGAGTTCCAGGAGATTTGGAGTAACTCGCGGTCAGGAGGGACCAAGTTCTCAGAAGAGAACGTAGCGGTGGCATGCTTGAATTTTATGCTGAATTGAGTTTCAGGAGATTCCGGGCTAAATCCCGATAAGGGTATAACTCTCCCATAGGGTTCCCTGCACCTAGGAAAGTCTAGTTTTCAACCCCAGTCCCAAAGAAAGTGTGGCTTTTTATCTGTATTTTGTGTTCCATTGTGTGTAAGCGAATTTATGCCGAAAAAATTACAATTTATTTCACTACCTTGTTTTGCTCAATGAATGATCCCGGTAAGAAGGTGTACATAACCTGCTCTCCCGTGATAGTTACACTGTCATAGTATTCATTAGAGATCTCATAGAGTTAATGACACAGCTGGTGACGTTAACTCAAAATGTTGAGTCAGTGAGTAGGGTGTTGCTGCAAACACAGAAACAAAACAAGAGGGATAAGCACCATGACATGAACACGATACAGAGTGTATGTAGAAATCCTCAAAGAGGTAGGAGCGGAGCACAGCAGAATGGATGCAGGGGCTGAACACCAGAGTAAATAAAAATCCTTTAATTCACGATCAACATCATGGTAGTGGATAGACAAACTTCTCTTACGCGTTAAAGGGCGAAAGCCTGAAACGCGTAAGAGAAGTTTGTCTATCCACTACCATGATGTTGATCGTGAATTAAAGGATTTTTATTTACTCTGGTGTTCAGCCCCTGCATCCATTCTGCTGTGCTCCGCTCCTACCTCTTTGAGGATTTCTACATATGCTCATCATTAGCGTGACGCACGCTGAAAGAACATCCACCTCTACAACCGTGAGTACCCCAGCCTGTTTAATCACAGCTGGGGGCTTATCCTTATGCACCCATATGCTTCCTAGGGGACAACATACTGTTATCAGGTAGTCAGACATTTATCACTGACTTTACCTGGAGATACAGGTCCTGCAATTACAGGAAGGGGTTAATTTCATGGATGACACGGTATACATGCTATAGAAGATTGTTCCTTCCTGGATGTTAAACCATTACTCTGTACATGATACACTATCTGCATATACCCTTGCAAAGATTCCCATCTAGCTGAGCACGGTATTCGGGAGTTCATCTCCTATCTATCACGATACAGAGTGCTCTCTTCCCACCTCATCTCCTCACCATCACCTCATTGTTGTACAATATCGAACACGAGACAGTGGTGGTGGAAATATTTATTAACTGAGGTAATAAAGTAATATACATTTAACAATAGAGATCCCTGAGCGGGTGTTGTACCTGTGCCGGGAAGCCGAAAATGCAATGAAAGTGAATGGAAAGAGCCGTGCACAGGAGGGGGGGGGGGGGGGGGGGGGGGGGCGAGTGTGCAATCGTGTCCGGAGAATAACATTGTGGTAGTGGAGAACCAAAAACACTGACTGTCCAAAAATGAGTAGAATAAAATAAGTAATGATTTCTTTATAATCGAGCAGATCAAAATAATAAAATGTCACAGGCTTGTTCTGAACACGCAAAACACAAAACAATTAGCATATATTAAAATCACCGGATATTTTACACAATTGCTATACAGCTAATCTGATGTAATGTCCAATTAAGGAATTGTGCAAAGTGAAACCCTTTCTGCTTTTTCCCTTCTATTTTCTACAACTGTAATCTTGTTAGTTGCATACACTCTTCTCTCTTGGTAAACTGTCTGGTGCCTGCCCCACTATCTCACCCCCCTCCCCACTATCTCACCCCCTCCCCACTATCTCACCCCCCTCCCCACTATCTCCCTGTCACCCCCCCCCATCTCCCCACCTCCTCACACAGTCCTTGAAAACTGTTCCCAAAATTATTAACCCTTTTGTTACCACTGTAGTCTTAGTATACCATAATGTGTCTCAGAGACCCCCATACCATAATCCGATTCGCAGGCCCATAATTCCACAGTATGTATGTATGTCTTTATTTAAAGCATACAAGCATCCCACACAGGAACTCCCATGAGGGAAAAAACAGATGCACTGCGTCTCACAAAAATAGGATGTGGGATATAATGATCAAAAGGGTTTATTCATAAAAAAACATGAACAAAAAGTACTGATACGGACGCTCTTACCCGTTTCACATGCAGGGTGCTTTATCAAATAAATCTCCCTATAAATATATATATCAACGCAACATCTGCTCCACACACATCTCCCTGTGATGATTTACTGTATTATTTGGTTTATTTAGACAACATCTACATAGTTACTTATACTTGGTAATAACAGCAAATTATGCTATGAACAGGGAGATTCTAAGTTGCTATGAGTGTGTGTGTGTGTATATATATATATATATATATATATATATATATATATATATATATATATATATATATATAATATTATGAATGAATCAAGTCAATATTATCGGTACTTTGATTTACATCTCTACAGCATCTTAATAATACTTTTAATGAGGATTTTTATTGTACTCTACACACTGTAAATAATCACTTCATTGCGTCATTGTTATATATATATATATATATGTATGTGTGTGTGTGTGTGTGTGTGTGTGTGTGTGTGTGTATTTATTATTATTATTATATTTTTGCCAATTGGTGCTTTTACTAGTATCTGGCCTCCTACAGTGATGGGAGCGGCAACCACTGTATATGGAATTTGTACCCAACCGTTATCTGACAAACATGTCTGGGACTATTTAGCCTCATTATTATGTGACAACAGTCTGAGTGCAGATAACAGGGAACTTTGGGAGATTGTGTTATCTCCCTTCTTTGTGTTCTGGTTCTGATTACCTTTCCCCTATAATTATCTCTGGTATATATTATGTTAGATGAGCGGTTCACCCTTCTATGTGTAAGCAAAAGAAACCCTCAGGCAATGATTTCTAAGATTAGTGTGAACCATGACAATGGGATTAATGTAGGGTTTAACCTAATGTATTGATCAATAAGATGATACTGGTTATGTCTGTTCTTTAATCAGAGTAGATAGGGGAGACAGGAAGAGAACACACATACTGTAATGTATAGATAGAGAAGTGCAGATACTCTGAAGTGTTGTCTATGAATGGAATGTATTGCACGGTACCTACTAGGGTAGGCTCTCCATCCAAGCTGTCTCCTCATTCTTCTTAGGTTAGATTCTGACATGTTATTCTATTCTTGTTTTGGAGAATACTTTTCATTTCCCCAGCACAACATTCATCATTTTCATGACTTAACTCACTTACAATCTCCACCACTTGCCCGGTGAACAAAAATGCAAGCAAACACAATTAGGCTATAGTATTGTATGCCACATACTGTATACTTGTAATATGGTGTATTATAGGAAAATAGTACATTGAAAATCCAAGGAAGGTACAGTAGTTGCTTTTTGCATAACATTGACATGATAATGGGCGGCATGCATAGAAACTTGTACCTCACATTGTAACATTGACATGATAATGGGCAGCATGCATAGAAACTTGTACCTCACATTGTAACATTGACATGATAATGGGCGGCATGCATAGAAACTTGTACATCACATTGTAACATTACCATGATAATGGGTGGCATGCATAGAAACTTGTACACCACATTGTAACATTACCATGATAATGGGCGGCATGCATAGAAACTTGTACACCACATTTGTAACATTGACATGATAATGGGCGGCATGCATAGAAACTTGTACATCACATTGTAACATTACCATGATAATGGGCGGCATGCATAGAAACTTGTACACCACATTGTAACATTACCATGATAATGGACGGCATGCATAGAAACTTGTACACCACATTGGTAACATTGACATGATAATGGGCGGCATGCATAGAAACTTGTACACCACATTGTAACATTACCATGATAATGGACGACATGCATAGAAACTTGTACATCACATTGGTAACATTGACATGATAATGGGCGGCATGCATAGAAACTTGTACACCACATAGGTAACATTGACATGATAATGGGCGGCATGCATAGAAACTTGTACACCACATTGTAACATTACCATGATAATGGACGGCATGCATAGAAACTTGTACACCACATTGGTAACATTGACATGATAATGGGCGGCATGCATAGAAACTTGTACACCACATTGGTAACATTGACATGATAATGGGTGGCATGCATAGAAACTTGTACATCACATTGTAACATTACCATGATAATGGGTGGCATGCATAGAAACTTGTACACCACATTGTAACATTACCATGATAATGGACGGCATGCATAGAAACTTGTACATCACATTGGTAACATTGACATGATAATGGGCGGCATGCAGAGAAACTTGTACACCACATTGGTAACATTGACATGATAATGGGCGGCATGCATAGAAACTTGTACATCACATTGTAACATTACCATGATAATGGGCGGCATGCATAGAAACTTGTACATCACATTGTAACATTACCATGATAATGGGTGGCATGCATAGAAACTTGTACACCACATTGTAACATTACCATGATAATGGACGGCATGCAGAGAAACTTGTACACCACATTGGTAACATTGACATGATAATGGGCGGCATGCATAGAAACTTGTACATCACATTGTAACATTACCATGATAATGGACGGCATGCAGAGAAACTTGTACACCACATTGGTAACATTGACATGATAATGGGCGGCATGCATAGAAACTTGTACATCACATTGTAACATTACCATGATAATGGACGGCATGCATAGAAACTTGTACACCACATTGTAACATTACTATGATAATGGACGGCATGCATAGAAACTTGTACACCACATTGGTAACATTGACATGATAATGGGCGGCATGCATAGAAACTTGTACACCACATTGTTACATTACCATGATAATGGACGACATGCATAGAAACTTGTACATCACATTGGTAACATTGACATGATAATGGGCGGCATGCATAGAAACTTGTACACCACATTGGTAACATTGACATGATAATGGGCGGCATGCATAGAAACTTGTACACCACATTGGTAACATTGACATGATAATGGGCGGCATGCATAGAAACTTGTACACCACATTGTAACATTACCATGATAATGGACGGCATGCATAGAAACTTGTACACCACATTGGTAACATTGACATGATAATGGGTGGCATGCATAGAAACTTGTACATCACATTGTAACATTACCATGATAATGGGTGGCATGCATAGAAACTTGTACATCACATTGTACCATTACCATGATAATGGGCGGCATGCATAGAAACTTGTACATCACATTGGTAACATTGACATGATAATGGACGGCATGCATAGAAACTTGTACATCACATTGGTAACATTGACATGATAATGGGCGGCATGCATAGAAACTTGTACACCACATTGGTAACATTGACATGATAATGGGCGGCATGCATAGAAACTTGTACATCACATTGGTAACATTGACATGATAATGGACGGCATGCATAGAAACTTGTACATCACATTGGTAACATTGACATGATAATGGACGGCATGCATAGAAACTTGTACACCACATTGGTACATCACATTGGTAACATTGACATGATAATGGACGGCATGTATAGAAACTTGTACATCACATTGGTAACATTGACATGATAATGGGTGGCATGCATAGAAACTTGTACACCACATTTGTTACATTGACATGATAATGGGTGGCATGCATAGAAACTTGTACACCACATTTGTAACATTCACATGATAATGGACGGCATGCATGGAAACTTGTACACCACATTGGTAACATTGACATGATAATGGGTGGCATGCATAGAAACTTGTACATCACATTGTACCATTACCATGATAATGGGCGGCATGCATAGAAACTTGTACATCACATTGGTAACATTGACATGATAATGGACGGCATGCATAGAAACTTGTACATCACATTGATAACATTGACATGATAATGGGCGGCATGCATAGAAACTTGTACATCACATTGGTAACATTGACATGATAATGGACGGCATGCATAGAAACTTGTACACCACATTGGTAACATTGACATGATAATGGGCGGCATGCATAGAAACTTGTACATCACATTGGTAACATTGACATGATAATGGACGGCATGCATAGAAACTTGTACATCACATTGGTAACATTGACATGATAATGGGTGGCATGCATAGAAACTTGTACATCACATTGTACCATTACCATGATAATGGGCGGCATGCATAGAAACTTGTACATCACATTGGTAACATTGACATGATAATGGACGGCATGCATAGAAACTTGTACACCACATTGGTAACATTGACATGATAATGGGCGGCATGCATAGAAACTTGTACATCACATTGGTAACATTGACATGATAATGGACGGCATGCATAGAAACTTGTACACCACATTGGTAACATTGACATGATAATGGGCGGCATGCATAGAAACTTGTACATCACATTGGTAACATTGACATGATAATGGGTGGCATGCATAGAAACTTGTACATCACATTGTACCATTACCATGATAATGGGCGGCATGCATAGAAACTTGTACATCACATTGGTAACATTGACATGATAATGGGCGGCATGCATAGAAACTTGTACACCACATTGGTAACATTGACATGATAATGGGCGGCATGCATAGAAACTTGTACATCACATTGGTAACATTGACATGATAATGGGCGGCATGCATAGAAACTTGTACATCACATTGGTAACATTGACATGATAATGGGTGGCATGCATAGAAACTTGTACATCACATTGTACCATTACCATGATAATGGGCGGCATGCATAGAAACTTGTACATCACATTGGTAACATTGACATGATAATGGGCGGCATGCATAGAAACTTGTACACCACATTGGTAACATTGACATGATAATGGGCGGCATGCATAGAAACTTGTACACCACATTGGTAACATTGACATGATAATGGACGGCATGCATAGAAACTTGTACAACACATTGGTAACATTGACATGATAATGGACGGCATGCATAGAAACTTGTACAACACATTGGTAACATTGACATGATAATGGGTGGCATGCATAGAAACTTGTACACCACATTGGTAACATTGACATGATAATGGGTGGCATGCATAGAAACTTGTACATCACATTGTAACATTACCATGATAATGGGTGGCATGAATAGAAACTTGTACATCACATTGGTAACATTGACATGATAATGGGTGGCATGCATAGAAACTTGTACATCACATTGTACCATTACCATGATAATGGGCGGCATGAATAGAAACTTGTACATCACATTGGTAACATTGACATGATAATGGGCGGCATGCATAGAAACATGTACACCACATTGGTAACATTGACATGATAATGGGCGAAATGCATAGAAACTTGTACACCACATTGGTAACATTGACATGATAATGGGCGGCATGCATAGAAACTTGTACACCACATTGTAACATTACTATGATAATGGACGGCATGCATAGAAACTTGTACATCACATTGTAACATTGACATGATAATGGACGGCATGCATAGAAACTTGTACACCACATTGGTAACATTGACATGATAATGGGCGGCATGCATAGAAACTTGTACACCACATTGTTACATTACCATGATAATGGACGACATGCATAGAAACTTGTACATCACATTGGTAACATTGACATGATAATGGGCGGCATGCATAGAAACTTGTACACCACATTGGTAACATTGACATGATAATGGGCGGCATGCATAGAAACTTGTACACCACATTGGTAACATTGACATGATAATGGGCGGCATGCATAGAAACTTGTACACCACATTGTAACATTACCATGATAATGGACGACATGCATAGAAACTTGTACACCACATTGGTAACATTGACATGATAATGGGCGGCATGCATAGAAACTTGTACACCACATTGGTAACATTGACATGATAATGGGTGGCATGCATAGAAACTTGTACATCACATTGTAACATTACCATGATAATGGTAATCATGCATAGAAACTTGTACACCACATTGGTAACATTGACATGATAATGGGCGGCATGCATAGAAACTTGTACATCACATTGGTAACATTGACATGATAATGGGCGGCATGCATAGAAACTTGTACATCACATTGGTAACATTGACATGATAATGGGTGGCATGCATAGAAACTTGTACATCACATTGTACCATTACCATGATAATGGGCGGCATGCATAGAAACTTGTACATCACATTGGTAACATTGACATGATAATGGGCGGCATGCATAGAAACTTGTACACCACATTGGTAACATTGACATGATAATGGGCGGCATGCATAGAAACTTGTACATCACATTGGTAACATTGACATGATAATGGACGGCATGCATAGAAACTTGTACATCACATTGGTAACATTGACATGATAATGGACGGCATGCATAGAAACTTGTACATCACATTGGTAACATTGACATGATAATGGGCGGCATGCATAGAAACTTGTACACCACATTGGTAACATTGACATGATAATGGGCGGCATGCATAGAAACTTGTACATCACATTGGTAACATTGACATGATAATGGACGGCATGCATAGAAACTTGTACACCACATTGGTAACATTGACATGATAATGGGCGGCATGCATAGAAACTTGTACATCACATTGGTAACATTGACATGAAAATGGACGGCATGCATAGAAACTTGTACATCACATTGGTAACATTGACATGATAATGGGTGGCATTCATAGAAACTTGTACATCACATTGTACCATTACCATGATAATGGGCGGCATGCATAGAAACTTGTACATCACATTGGTAACATTGACATGATAATAGGCGGCATGCATAGAAACTTGTACACCACATTGGTAACATTGACATGATAATGGGCGGCATGCATAGAAACTTGTACATCACATTGGTAACATTGACATGATAATGGGCGGCATGCATAGAAACTTGTACATCACATTGGTAACATTGACATGATAATGGGTGGCATGCATAGAAACTTGTACATCACATTGTACCATTACCATGATAATGGGCGGCATGCATAGAAACTTGTACATCACATTGGTAACATTGACATGATAATGGGCGGCATGCATAGAAACTTGTACACCACATTGGTAACATTGACATGATAATGGGCGGCATGCATAGAAACTTGTACATCACATTGGTAACATTGACATGATAATGGACGGCATGCATAGAAACTTGTACAACACATTGGTAACATTGACATGATAATGGGCGGCATGCATAGAAACTTGTACACCACATTGGTAACATTGACATGATAATGGGTGGCATGAATAGAAACTTGTACATCACATTGGTAACATTGACATGATAATGGGCGGCATGTATAGAAACTTGTACATCACATTGTAACATTGACATGATAATGGGCGGCATGCATAGAAACTTGTACACCACATTGTAACATTACCATGATAATGGACGGCATGCATAGAAACTTGTACACCACATTGGTAACATTGACATGATAATGGGCGGCATGCATAGAAACTTGTACATCACATTGTAACATTACCATGATAATGGGCGGCATGCATAGAAACTTGTACACCACATTGTAACATTACTATGATAATGGACGGCATGCATAGAAACTTGTACACCACATTGGTAACATTGACATGATAATGGGCGGCATGCATAGAAACTTGTACACCACATTGTTACATTACCATGATAATGGACGACATGCATAGAAACTTGTACATCACATTGGTAACATTGACATGATAATGGGCGGCATGCATAGAAACTTGTACACCACATTGGTAACATTGACATGATAATGGGCGGCATGCATAGAAACTTGTACACCACATTGTAACATTACCATGATAATGGACGGCATGCATAGAAACTTGTACACCACATTGGTAACATTGACATGATAATGGGCGGCATGCATAGAAACTTGTACACCACATTGGTAACATTGACATGATAATGGGTGGCATGCATAGAAACTTGTACATCACATTGTAACATTACCATGATAATGGGTGGCATGCATAGAAACTTGTACATCACATTGTACCATTACCATGATAATGGGCGGCATGCATAGAAACTTGTACATCACATTGGTAACATTGACATGATAATGGACGGCATGCATAGAAACTTGTACACCACATTGGTAACATTGACATGATAATGGGCGGCATGTATAGAAACTTGTACATCACATTGTAACATTTACATGATAATGGACGGCATGCATAGAAACTTGTACACCACATTGTAACATTACCATGATAATGGACGGCATGCATAGAAACTTGTACACCACATTGGTAACATTGACATGATAATGGGCGGCATGCATAGAAACTTGTACATCACATTGTAACATTACCATGATAATGGACGGCATGCATAGAAACTTGTACACCACATTGGTAACATTGACATGATAATGGGCGGCATGCATAGAAACTTGTACACCACATTGGTAACATTGACATGATAATGGGCGGCATGCATAGAAACTTGTACACCACATTGGTAACATTGACATGATAATGGGCGGCATGCATAGAAACTTGTACACCACATTGTAACATTACCATGATAATGGACGGCATGCATAGAAACTTGTACACCACATTGGTAACATTGACATGATAATGGGCGGCATGCATAGAAACTTGTACACCACATTGGTAACATTGACATGATAATGGGTGGCATGCATAGAAACTTGTACATCACATTGTAACATTACCATGATAATGGGTGGCATGCATAGAAACTTGTACATCACATTGTACCATTACCATGATAATGGGCGGCATGCATAGAAACTTGTACATCACATTGGTAACATTGACATGATAATGGACGGCATGCATAGAAACTTGTACATCACATTGGTAACATTGACATGATAATGGGCGGCATGCATAGAAACTTGTACACCACATTGGTAACATTGACATGATAATGGGCGGCATGCATAGAAACTTGTACATCACATTGGTAACATTGACATGATAATGGACGGCATGCATAGAAACTTGTACACCACATTGGTAACATTGACATGATAATGGGCGGCATGCATAGAAACTTGTACATCACATTGGTAACATTGACATGATAATGGACGGCATGCATAGAAACTTGTACATCACATTGGTAACATTGACATGATAATGGACGGCATGCATAGAAACTTGTACACCACATTGGTACATCACATTGGTAACATTGACATGATAATGGACGGCATGTATAGAAACTTGTACATCACATTGGTAACATTGACATGATAATGGGTGGCATGCATAGAAACTTGTACACCACATTTGTAACATTGACATGATAATGAGTGGCATGCATAGAAACTTGTACACCATATTTGTAACATTCACATGATAATGGACGGCATGCATGGAAACTTGTACACCACATTGGTAACATTGACATGATAATGGGTGGCATGCATAGAAACTTGTACATCACATTGTACCATTACCATGATAATGGGCGGCATGCATAGAAACTTGTACATCACATTGGTAACATTGACATGATAATGGACGGCATGCATAGAAACTTGTACATCACATTGGTAACATTGACATGATAATGGGCGGCATGCATAGAAACTTGTACACCACATTGGTAACATTGACATGATAATGGGCGGCATGCATAGAAACTTGTACATCACATTGGTAACATTGACATGATAATGGACGGCATGCATAGAAACTTGTACACCACATTGGTAACATTGACATGATAATGGGCGGCATGCATAGAAACTTGTACATCACATTGGTAACATTGACATGATAATGGACGGCATGCATAGAAACTTGTACATCACATTGGTAACATTGACATGATAATGGACGGCATGCATAGAAACTTGTACACCACATTGGTACATCACATTGGTAACATTGACATGATAATGGACGGCATGTATAGAAACTTGTACATCACATTGGTAATATTGACATGATAATGGGTGGCATGCATAGAAACTTGTACACCACATTTGTAACATTGACATGATAATGGGTGGCATGCATAGAAACTTGTACACCACATTTGTAACATTCACATGATAATGGACGGCATGCATGGAAACTTGTACACCACATTGGTAACATTGACATGATAATGGGTGGCATGTATAGAAACTTGTACATCACATTGGTAACATTTACATGATAATGGGCGGCATGCATAGAAATTTGTACACCACATTGGTAACATTGACATGATAATGGGCGGCATGCATAGAAACTTGTACATCACATTGTAACATTTACATGATAATGGGCGGCATGCATAGAAACTTGTACACCACATTGGTAACATTGACATGATAATGGGCGGCATGCATAGAAACTTGTACATCACATTGGTAACATTACCATGATAATGGGCGGCATGCATAGAAACTTGTACATCACATTGGTAACATTGACATGATAATGGGCGGCATGCATAGAAACTTGTACACCACATTGGTAACATTGACATGATAATGGGTGGCATGCATAGAAACTTGTATATCACATTGGTAACATTGACATGATAATGGGCGGCATGCATAGAAACTTGTACACCACATTGGTAACATTGACATGATAATGGGCGGCATGCATAGAAACTTGTACACCACATTGTAACATTTACATGATAATGGGCGGCATGCATAGAAACTTGTACACCACATTGGTAACATTGACATGATAATGAGCGGCATGCATAGAAACTTGTACATCACATTGTAACATTACCATGATAATGGGTGGCATGCATAGAAACTTGTACATCACATTGTACCATTACCATGATAATGGGCGGCATGAATAGAAACTTGTACATCACATTGGTAACATTGACATGATAATGGGCGGCATGCATAGAAACTTGTACATCACATTGTAACATTTACATGATAATGGGCGGCATGCATAGAAACTTGTACACCACATTGGTAACATTGACATGATAATGGGCGGCATGCATAGAAACTTGTACATCACATTGTAACATTACCATGATAATGGGTGGCATGCATAGAAACTTGTACACCACATTGTAACATTACCATGATAATGGACGGCATGCATAGAAACTTGTACACCACATTGGTAACATTGACATGATAATGGGCGGCATGCATAGAAACTTGTACATCACATTGTAACATTACCATGATAATGGGCGGCATGCATAGAAACTTGTACACCACATTGTAACATTACCATGATAATGGACGGCATGCATAGAAACTTGTACACCACATTGGTAACATTGACATGATAATGGGCGGCATGCATAGAAACTTGTACCTCACATTGGTAACATTGACATGATAATGGGCGGCATGCATAGAAACTTGTACACCACATTGTTACATTACCATGATAATGGACGACATGCATAGAAACTTGTACATCACATTGGTAACATTGACATGATAATGGGCGGCATGCATAGAAACTTGTACACTACATTGGTAACATTGACATGATAATGGGCGGCATGCATAGAAACTTGTACACCACATTGGTAACATTGACATGATAATGGGCGGCATGCATAGAAACTTGTACACCACATTGTAACATTACCATGATAATGGACGGCATGCATAGAAACTTGTACACCACATTGGTAACATTGACATGATAATGGGCGGCATGCATAGAAACTTGTACACCACATTGGTAACATTGACATGATAATGGGTGGCATGCATAGAAACTTGTACATCACATTGTAACATTACCATGATAATGGGTGGCATGCATAGAAACTTGTACATCACATTGTACCATTACCATGATAATGGGCGGCATGCATAGAAACATGTACATCACATTGGTAACATTGACATGATAATGGACGGCATGCATAGAAACTTGTACATCACATTGGTAACATTGACATGATAATGGGCGGCATGCATAGAAACTTGTACACCACATTGGTAACATTGACATGATAATGGGCGGCATGCATAGAAACTTGTACATCACATTGGTAACATTGACATGATAATGGACGGCATGCATAGAAACTTGTACACCACATTGGTAACATTGACATGATAATGGGCGGCATGCATAGAAACTTGTACATCACATTGGTAACATTGACATGATAATGGACGGCATGCATAGAAACTTGTACATCACATTGGTAACATTGACATGATAATGGACGGCATGCATAGAAACTTGTACACCACATTGGTACATCACATTGGTAACATTGACATGATAATGGACGGCATGTATAGAAACTTGTACATCACATTGGTAACATTGACATGATAATGGGTGGCATGCATAGAAACTTGTACACCACATTTGTAACATTGACATGATAATGGGTGGCATGCATAGAAACTTGTACACCACATTTGTAACATTCACATGATAATGGACGGCATGCATGGAAACTTGTACACCACATTGGTAACATTGACATGATAATGGGTGGCATGCATAGAAACTTGTACATCACATTGTACCATTACCATGATAATGGGCGGCATGCATAGAAACTTGTACATCACATTGGTAACATTGACATGATAATGGACGGCATGCATAGAAACTTGTACATCACATTGGTAACATTGACATGATAATGGGCGGCATGCATAGAAACTTGTACACCACATTGGTAACATTGACATGATAATGGGCGGCATGCATAGAAACTTGTACATCACATTGGTAACATTGACATGATAATGGACGGCATGCATAAACTTGTACACCACATTGGTAACATTGACATGATAATGGGCGGCATGCATAGAAACTTGTACATCACATTGGTAACATTGACATGATAATGGACGGCATGCATAGAAACTTGTACATCACATTGGTAACATTGACATGATAATGGACGGCATGCATAGAAACTTGTACACCACATTGGTACATCACATTGGTAACATTGACATGATAATGGACGGCATGTATAGAAACTTGTACATTACATTGGTAATATTGACATGATAATGGGTGGCATGCATAGAAACTTGTACACCACATTTGTAACATTGACATGATAATGGGCGGCATGCATAGAAACTTGTACACCACATTGGTAACATTGACATGATAATGGGTGGCATGCATAGAAACTTGTATATCACATTGGTAACATTGACATGATAATGGGCGGCATGCATAGAAACTTGTACACCACATTGGTAACATTGACATGATAATGGGCGGCATGCATAGAAACTTGTACACCACATTGTAACATTTACATGATAATGGGCGGCATGCATAGAAACTTGTACACCACATTGGTAACATTGACATGATAATGGGCGGCATGCATAGAAACTTGTACATCACATTGTAACATTACCATGATAATGGGTGGCATGCATAGAAACTTGTACATCACATTGTACCATTACCATGATAATGGGCGGCATGAATAGAAACTTGTACATCACATTGGTAACATTGACATGATAATGGGCGGCATGCATAGAAACTTGTACATCACATTGTAACATTTACATGATAATGGGCGGCATGCATAGAAACTTGTACACCACATTGGTAACATTGACATGATAATGGGCGGCATGCATAGAAACTTGTACATCACATTGTAACATTACCATGATAATGGGTGGCATGCATAGAAACTTGTACACCACATTGTAACATTACCATGATAATGGACGGCATGCATAGAAACTTGTACACCACATTGGTAACATTGACATGATAATGGGCGGCATGCATAGAAACTTGTACATCACATTGTAACATTACCATGATAATGGGCGGCATGCATAGAAACTTGTACACCACATTGTAACATTACCATGATAATGGACGGCATGCATAGAAACTTGTACACCACATTGGTAACATTGACATGATAATGGGCGGCATGCATAGAAACTTGTACCTCACATTGGTAACATTGACATGATAATGGGCGGCATGCATAGAAACTTGTACACCACATTGTTACATTACCATGATAATGGACGACATGCATAGAAACTTGTACATCACATTGGTAACATTGACATGATAATGGGCGGCATGCATAGAAACTTGTACACTACATTGGTAACATTGACATGATAATGGGCGGCATGCATAGAAACTTGTACACCACATTGGTAACATTGACATGATAATGGGCGGCATGAATAGAAACTTGTACACCACATTGTAACATTACCATGATAATGGACGGCATGCATAGAAACTTGTACACCACATTGGTAACATTGACATGATAATGGGCGGCATGCATAGAAACTTGTACACCACATTGGTAACATTGACATGATAATGGGTGGCATGCATAGAAACTTGTACATCACATTGTAACATTACCATGATAATGGGTGGCATGCATAGAAACTTGTACATCACATTGTACCATTACCATGATAATGGGCGGCATGCATAGAAACTTGTACATCACATTGGTAACATTGACATGATAATGGACGGCATGCATAGAAACTTGTACATCACATTGGTAACATTGACATGATAATGGGCGGCATGCATAGAAACTTGTACACCACATTGGTAACATTGACATGATAATGGGCGGCATGCATAGAAACTTGTACATCACATTGGTAACATTGACATGATAATGGACGGCATGCATAGAAACTTGTACACCACATTGGTAACATTGACATGATAATGGGCGGCATGCATAGAAACTTGTACATCACATTGGTAACATTGACATGATAATGGACGGCATGCATAGAAACTTGTACATCACATTGGTAACATTGACATGATAATGGACGGCATGCATAGAAACTTGTACACCACATTGGTACATCACATTGGTAACATTGACATGATAATGGACGGCATGTATAGAAACTTGTACATCACATTGGTAACATTGACATGATAATGGGTGGCATGCATAGAAACTTGTACACCACATTTGTAACATTGACATGATAATGGGTGGCATGCATAGAAACTTGTACACCACATTTGTAACATTCACATGATAATGGACGGCATGCATGGAAACTTGTACACCACATTGGTAACATTGACATGATAATGGGTGGCATGCATAGAAACTTGTACATCACATTGTACCATTACCATGATAATGGGCGGCATGCATAGAAACTTGTACATCACATTGGTAACATTGACATGATAATGGACGGCATGCATAGAAACTTGTACATCACATTGGTAACATTGACATGATAATGGGCGGCATGCATAGAAACTTGTACACCACATTGGTAACATTGACATGATAATGGGCGGCATGCATAGAAACTTGTACATCACATTGGTAACATTGACATGATAATGGACGGCATGCATAAACTTGTACACCACATTGGTAACATTGACATGATAATGGGCGGCATGCATAGAAACTTGTACATCACATTGGTAACATTGACATGATAATGGACGGCATGCATAGAAACTTGTACATCACATTGGTAACATTGACATGATAATGGACGGCATGCATAGAAACTTGTACACCACATTGGTACATCACATTGGTAACATTGACATGATAATGGACGGCATGTATAGAAACTTGTACATTACATTGGTAATATTGACATGATAATGGGTGGCATGCATAGAAACTTGTACACCACATTTGTAACATTGACATGATAATGGGTGGCATGCATAGAAACTTGTACACCACATTTGTAACATTCACATGATAATGGACGGCATGCATGGAAACTTGTACACCACATTGGTAACATTGACATGATAATGGGTGGCATGTATAGAAACTTGTACATCACATTGGTAACATTTACATGATAATGGGCGGCATGCATAGAAACTTGTACACCACATTGGTAACATTGACATGATAATGGGCGGCATGCATAGAAACTTGTACATCACATTGTAACATTTACATGATAATGGGCGGCATGCATAGAAACTTGTACACCACATTGGTAACATTGACATGATAATGGGCGGCATGCATAGAAACTTGTACATCACATTGGTAACATTACCATGATAATGGGCGGCATGCATAAAAACTTGTACATCACATTGGTAACATTGACATGATAATGGGCGGAATGCATAGAAACTTGTACACCACATTGGTAACATTGACATGATAATGGGTGGCATGCATAGAAACTTGTATATCACATTGGTAACATTGACATGATAATGGACGGCATGCATAGAAACTTGTACACCACATTGGTAACATTGACATGATAATGGGCGGCATGCATAGAAACTTGTACACCACATTGGCAACATTGACATGATAATGGGCGGCATGCATAGAAACTTGTACACCACATTGGTAACATTGACATGATAATGGGCGGCATGCATAGAAACTTGTACACCACATTGTAACATTTACATGATAATGGGCGGCATGCATAGAAACTTGTACACCACATTGGTAACATTGACATGATAATGGGCGGCATGCATAGAAACTTGTACATCACATTGGAAACATTACCATGATAATGGGCGGCATGCATAGAAACTTGTACATCACATTGGTAACATTGACATGATAATGGGCGGCATGCATAGAAACTTGTACACCACATTGGTAACATTGACATGATAATGGGTGGCATGCATAGAAACTTGTATATCACATTGGTAACATTGACATGATAATCGGCGGCATGCATAGAAACTTGTACACCACATTGGTAACATTGACATGATAATGGGCGGCATGCATAGAAACTTGTACACCACATTGTAACATTTACATGATAATGGGCGGCATGCATAGAAACTTGTACACCACATTGGTAACATTGACATGATAATGGGTGGCATGCATAGAAACTTGTATATCACATTGGTAACATTGACATGATAATGGGCGGCATGCATAGAAACTTGTACATCACATTGGTAACATTGACATGATAATGGGCGGCATGCATAGAAACTTGTACACCACATTGTAACATTGACATGATAATGGGCGGCATGCATAGAAACTTGTACATCACATTGGTAACATTACCATGATAATGGGCGGCATGCATAGAAACTTGTACATCACATTGGTAACATTGACATGATAATGGGCGGCATGCATAGAAACTTGTACACCACATTGGTAACATTGACATGATAATGGGTGGCATGCATAGAAACTTGTATATCACATTGGTAACATTGACATGATAATGGACGGCATGCATAGAAACTTGTACACCACATTGGTAACATTGACATGATAATGGGCGGCATGCATAGAAACTTGTACCTCACATTGGTAACATTGACATGATAATGGGCGGCATGCATAGAAACTTGTACATCACATTGTAACATTGACATGATAATGGACGGCATGCATAGAAACTTGTACACCACATTGGTAACATTGACATGATAATGGGCGGCATGCATAGAAACTTGTACATCACATTGGTAACATTGACATGATAATGGGCGGCATGCATAGAAACTTGTATCTCACATTGTAACATTGACATGATAATGGGCGGCATGCATAGAAACTTGTACCTCACATTGTAACATTGACATGATAATGGGCGGCATGCATAGAAACTTGTACACCACATTGGTAACATTGACATGATAATGGACGGCATGCATAGAAACTTGTACATCACATTGGTAACATTGACATGATAATGGGCGGCATGCATAGAAACTTGTACCTCACATTGTAACATTGACATGATAATGGGCGGCATGCATAGAAACTTGTACACCACATTGTAACATTACCATGATAATGGGCGGCATGCATAGAAACTTGTACATCACATTGGTAACATTGACATGATAATGGGCGGCATGCATAGAAACTTGTACCTCACATTGTAACATTGACATGATAATGGGTGGCATGCATAGAAACTTGTACATCACATTGGTAACATTACCATGATAATGGGCGGCATGCATAGAAACTTGTACATCACATTGGTAACATTGACATGATAATGGGCGGCATGCATAGAAACTTGTACACCACATTGGTAACATTGACATGATAATGGACGGCATGCATAGAAACTTGTACACCACATTGGTAACATTGACATGATAATGGGCGGTATGCATAGAAACTTGTACACCACATTGGTAACATTGACATGATAATGGACGGCATGTATAGAAACTTGTACACCACATTGGTAACATTGACATGATAATGGGCGGCATGCATAGAAACTTGTACACCACATTGGTAACATTGACATGATAATGGGCGGCATGCATAGAAACTTGTACACCACATTGGTAACATTGACATGATAATGGGCGGCATGCATAGAAACTTGTACACCACATTGTAACATTTACATGATAATGGGCGGCATGCATAGAAACTTGTACACCACATTGGTAACATTGACATGATAATGGGCGGCATGCATAGAAACTTGTACATCACATTGGTAACATTACCATGATAATGGGCGGCATGCATAGAAACTTGTACATCACATTGGTAACATTGACATGATAATGGGCGGCATGCATAGAAACTTGTACACCACATTGGTAACATTGACATGATAATGGGTGGCATGCATAGAAACTTGTATATCACATTGGTAACATTGACATGATAATCGGCGGCATGCATAGAAACTTGTACACCACATTGGTAACATTGACATGATAATGGGCGGCATGCATAGAAACTTGTACACCACATTGTAACATTTACATGATAATGGGCGGCATGCATAGAAACTTGTACACCACATTGGTAACATTGACATGATAATGGGTGGCATGCATAGAAACTTGTATATCACATTGGTAACATTGACATGATAATGGGCGGCATGCATAGAAACTTGTACATCACATTGGTAACATTGACATGATAATGGGCGGCATGCATAGAAACTTGTACACCACATTGTAACATTGACATGATAATGGGCGGCATGCATAGAAACTTGTACATCACATTGGTAACATTACCATGATAATGGGCGGCATGCATAGAAACTTGTACATCACATTGGTAACATTGACATGATAATGGGCGGCATGCATAGAAACTTGTACACCACATTGGTAACATTGACATGATAATGGGTGGCATGCATAGAAACTTGTATATCACATTGGTAACATTGACATGATAATGGACGGCATGCATAGAAACTTGTACACCACATTGGTAACATTGACATGATAATGGGCGGCATGCATAGAAACTTGTACCTAACATTGGTAACATTGACATGATAATGGGCGGCATGCATAGAAACTTGTACATCACATTGTAACATTGACATGATAATGGACGGCATGCATAGAAACTTGTACACCACATTGGTAACATTGACATGATAATGGGCGGCATGCATAGAAACTTGTACATCACATTGGTAACATTGACATGATAATGGGCGGCATGCATAGAAACTTGTACATCACATTGTAACATTGACATGATAATGGGCGGCATGCATAGAAACTTGTACACCACATTGTAACATTGACATGATAATGGGCGGCATGCATAGAAACTTGTACATCACATTGGTAACATTACCATGATAATGGGCGGCATGCATAGAAACTTGTACATCACATTGGTAACATTGACATGATAATGGGCGGCATGCATAGAAACTTGTACACCACATTGGTAACATTGACATGATAATGGGTGGCATGCATAGAAACTTGTATATCACATTGGTAACATTGACATGATAATGGACGGCATGCATAGAAACTTGTACACCACATTGGTAACATTGACATGATAATGGGCGGCATGCATAGAAACTTGTACCTAACATTGGTAACATTGACATGATAATGGGCGGCATGCATAGAAACTTGTACATCACATTGTAACATTGACATGATAATGGACGGCATGCATAGAAACTTGTACACCACATTGGTAACATTGACATGATAATGGGCGGCATGCATAGAAACTTGTACATCACATTGGTAACATTGACATGATAATGGGCGGCATGCATAGAAACTTGTACATCACATTGTAACATTGACATGATAATGGGCGGCATGCATAGAAACTTGTACCTCACATTGTAACATTGACATGATAATGGGCGGCATGCATAGAAACTTGTACACCACATTGGTAACATTGACATGATAATGGACGGCATGCATAGAAACTTGTACATCACATTGGTAACATTGACATGATAATGGGCGGCATGCATAGAAACTTGTACCTCACATTGTAACATTGACATGATAATGGGCGGCATGCATAGAAACTTGTACACCACATTGTAACATTACCATGATAATGGGCGGCATGCATAGAAACTTGTACATCACATTGGTAACATTGACATGATAATGGACGGCATGCATAGAAACTTGTACCTCACATTGTAACATTGACATGATAATGGGTGGCATGCATAGAAACTTGTACATCACATTGGTAACATTACCATGATAATGGGCGGCATGCATAGAAACTTGTACATCACATTGGTAACATTGACATGATAATGGGCGGCATGCATAGAAACTTGTACACCACATTGGTAACATTGACATGATAATGGACGGCATGCATAGAAACTTGTACACCACATTGGTAACATTGACATGATAATGGGCGGCATGCATAGAAACTTGTACACCACATTGGTAACATTGACATGATAATGGACGGCATGTATAGAAACTTGTACACCACATTGGTAACATTGACATGATAATGGGCGGCATGCATAGAAACTTGTACACCACATTGGTAACATTGACATGATAATGGACGGCATGCATAGAAACTTGTACATCACATTGTAACATTGACATGATAATGGACGGCATGCATAGAAACTTGTACACCAAATTGGTAACATTGACATGATAATGGGCGGCATGCATAGAAACTTGTACATCACATTGGTAACCATTGACATGATAATGGATGGCATGCATAGAAACTTGTACACCACATTGGTAACATTGACATGATAATGGGTGGCATGCATAGAAACTTGTACATCACATTGGTAACATTGACATGATAATGGACGGCATGCATAGAAACTTGTACATCACATTGGTAACATTGACATGATAATGGGCGGCATGCATAGAAACTTGTACCTCACATTGGTAACATTGACATGATAATGGGCGGCATGCATAGAAACTTGTACATCACATTGGTAACATTGACATGATAATGGACGGCATGCATAGAAACTTGTACACCACATTGTAACATTGACGTGATAATGGGCGGCATGTATAGAAACTTGTACCTCACATTGGTAACATTGACATGATAATGGGCGGCATGCATAGAAACTTGTACATCACATTGTAACATTACCATGATAATGGGCGGCATGCATAGAAACTTGTACATCACATTGTAACATTACCATGATAATGGGCGGCATGCATAGAAACTTGTACACCACATTGTAACATTTACATGATAATGGGCGGCATGCATAGAAACTTGTACACCACATTGGTAACATTGACATGATAATGGGTGGCATGCATAGAAACTTGTATATCACATTGGTAACATTGACATGATAATGGGCGGCATGCATAGAAACTTGTACATTACATTGGTAACATTGACATGATAATGGGCGGCATGCATAGAAACTTGTACACCACATTGTAACATTGACATGATAATGGGCGGCATGCATTGAAACTTGTACATCACATTGGTAACATTACCATGATAATGGGCGGCATGCATAGAAACTTGTACACCACATTGTAACATTACCATGATAATGGGCGGCATGCATAGAAACTTGTACATCACATTGGTAACATTGACATGATAATGGGCGGCATGCATAGAAACTTGTACCTCACATTGTAACATTGACATGATAATGGGTGGCATGCATAGAAACTTGTACATCACATTGGTAACATTACCATGATAATGGGCGGCATGCATAGAAACTTGTACATCACATTGGTAACATTGACATGATAATGGGCGGCATGCATAGAAACTTGTACACCACATTGGTAACATTGACATGATAATGGACGGCATGCATAGAAACTTGTACACCACATTGGTAACATTGACATGATAATGGGCGGCATGCATAGAAACTTGTACACCACATTGGTAACATTGACATGATAATGGACGGCATGTATAGAAACTTGTACACCACATTGGTAACATTGACATGATAATGGGCGGCATGCATAGAAACTTGTACACCACATTGGTAACATTGACATGATAATGGACGGCATGCATAGAAACTTGTACATCACATTGTAACATTGACATGATAATGGACGGCATGCATAGAAACTTGTACACCACATTGGTAACATTGACATGATAATGGGCGGCATGCATAGAAACTTGTACATCACATTGGTAACCATTGACATGATAATGGACGGCATGCATAGAAACTTGTACACCACATTGGTAACATTGACATGATAATGGGTGGCATGCATAGAAACTTGTACATCACATTGGTAACATTGACATGATAAAGGACGGCATGCATAGAAACTTGTACATCACATTGGTAACATTGACATGATAATGGGCGGCATGCATAGAAACTTGTACCTCACATTGGTAACATTGACATGATAATGGGCGGCATGCATAGAAACTTGTACATCACATTGGTAACATTGACATGATAATGGACGGCATGCATAGAAACTTGTACCTCACATTGGTAACATTGACATGATAATGGGCGGCATGCATAGAAACTTGTACATCACATTGGTAACATTGACATGATAATGGACGGCATGCATAGAAACTTGTACACCACATTGTAACATTACCATGATAATGGGCGGCATGCATAGAAACTTGTACACCACATTGTAACATTGACGTGATAATGGGCGGCATGTATAGAAACTTGTACATCACATTGTAACATTACCATGATAATGGGCGGCATGCATAGAAACTTGTACATCACATTGGTAACCATTGACATGATAATGGACGGCATGCATAGAAACTTGTACCTCACATTGTAACATTGACATGATAATGGGTGGCATGCATAGAAACTTGTACATCACATTGGTAACATTGACATGATAATGGACGGCATGCATAGAAACTTGTACATCACATTGGTAACATTGACATGATAATGGGCGGCATGCATAGAAACTTGTACCTCACATTGGTAACATTGACATGATAATGGGCGGCATGCATAGAAACTTGTACACCACATTGGTAACATTGACATGATAATGGGCGGCATGCATAGAAACTTGTACACCACATTGGTAACATTGACATGATAATGGGCGGCATGCATAGAAACTTGTACATCACATTGGTAACATTGACATGATAATGGGCGGCATGCATTGAAACTTGTACATCACATTGGTAACATTGACATGATAATGGGCGGCATGCATAGAAACTTGTACCTCACATTGTAACATTGACATGATAATGGGCGGCATGCATAGAAACTTGTACCTCACATTGTAACATTGACATGATAATGGGCGGCATGCATAGAAACTTGTACACCACATTGGTAACATTGACATGATAATGGGCGGCATGCATAGAAACTTGTACATCACATTGTAACATTACCATGATAATGGGCGGCATGCATAGAAACTTGTACATCACATTGTAACATTACCATGATAATGGGCGGCATGCATAGAAACTTGTACATCACATTGTAACATTACCATGATAATGGGCGGCATGCATAGAAACTTATACATCACATTGTAACATTACCATGATAATGGGCGGCATGCATAGAAACTTGTACACCACATTGTAACATTACCATGATAATGGGCGGCATGCATAGAAACTTGTACACCACATTGGTAACCATTGACATGATAATGGGCGGCATGCATAGAAACTTGTACATCACATTGTAACATTACCATGATAATGGGCGACATGCATAGAAACTTGTACACCACATTGGTAACATAGACATGATAATGGGTGGCATGCATAGAAACTTGTACATCACATTGGTAACATTACCATGATAATGGGCTGCATGCATAGAAACTTGTACATCACATTGGTAACATTGACATGATAATGGGCGGCATGCATAGAAACTTGTACACCACATTGGTAACATTGACATGATAATGGGTGGCATGCATAGAAACTTGTATATCACATTGGTAACATTGACATGATAATGGACGGCATGCATAGAAACTTGTACACCACATTGGTAACATTGACATGATAATGGGCGGCATGCATAGAAACTTGTACCTCACATTGGTAACATTGACATGATAATGGGCGGCATGCATAGAAACTTGTACCTCACATTGTAACATTGACATGATAATGGACGGCATGCATAGAAACTTGTACACCACATTGTAACATTACCATGATAATGGGCGGCATGCATAGAAACTTGTACATCACATTGGTAACCATTGACATGATAATGGACGGCATGCATAGAAACTTGTACACCACATTGGTAACATTGACATGATAATGGACGGCATGCATAGAAACTTGTACATCACATTGGTAACATTGACATGATAATGGGCGGCATGCATAGGAACTTGTACCTCACATTGGTAACATTGACATGATAATGGGCGGCATGCATAGAAACTTGTACATCACATTGGTAACATTGACATGATAATGGGCGGCATGCATAGAAACTTGTACCTCACATTGGTAACATTGACATGATAATGGGTGGCATGCATAGAAACTGGTATATCACATTGGTAACATTGACATGATAATGGGTGGCATGCATAGAAACTTGTATATCACATTGGTAACATTGACATGATAATGGACGGCATGCATAGAAACTTGTACACCACATTGGTAACATTGACATGATAATGGGCGGCATGCATAGAAACTTGTACCTCACATTGGTAACATTGACATGATAATGGGCGGCATGCATAGAAACTTGTACCTCACATTGTAACATTGACATGATAATGGACGGCATGCATAGAAACTTGTACACCACATTGGTAACATTGACATGATAATGGGCGGCATGCATAGAAACTTGTACACCACATTGGTAACATTGACATGATAATGGGCGGCATGCATAGAAACTTGTACATCACATTGTAACATTACCATGATAATGGGCGGCATGCATAGAAACTTGTACATCACATTGGTAACCATTGACATGATAATGGACGGCATGCATAGAAACATGTACCTCACATTGGTAACATTGACATGATAATGGACGGTATGCATAGAAACTTGTACATCACATTGGTAACATTGACATGATAATGGGCGGCATGCATAGAAACTTGTACCTCACATTGGTAACATTGACATGATAATGGGCGGCATGCATAGAAACTTGTACATCACATTGGTAACATTGACATGATAATGGACGGCATGTATAGAAACTTGTACATCACATTGGTAACATTGACATGATAATGGGCGGCATGCATAGAAACTTGTACCTCACATTGGTAACATTGACATGATAATGGGCGGCATGCATAGAAACTTGTACATCACATTGGTAACATTGACATGATAATGGACGGCATGCATAGAAACTTGTACACCACATTGTAACATTACCATGATAATGGGCGGCATGCATAGAAACTTGTACATCACATTGGTAACATTACCATGATAATGGACGGCATGCATAGAAACTTGTACACCACATTGGTAACATTGACATGATAATGGGCGGCATGCATAGAAACTTGTACCTCACATTGGTAACATTGACATGATAATGGGCGGCATGCATAGAAACTTGTACATCACATTGGTAACATTGACATGATAATGGGCGGCATGCATAGAAACTTGTACACCACATTGGTAACATAGACATGATAATGGGCGGCATGCATAGAAACTTGTACCTCACATTGTAACATTACCATGATAATGGGCGGCATGCATAGAAACTTGTACATCACATTGGTAACATTGACATGATAATGGACGGCATGCATAGAAACTTGTACCTCACATTGGTAACATTGACATGATAATGGGCGGCATGCATAGAAACTTGTACACCACATTGGAAACCATTGACATGATAATGGGCGGCATGCATAGAAACTTGTACATCACATTGTAACATTACCATGATAATGGGCGACATGCATAGAAACTTGTACACCACATTGGTAACATTGACATGATAATGGGTGGCATGCATAGAAACTTGTACATCACATTGGTAACATTACCATGATAATGGGCTGCATGCATAGAAACTTGTACATCACATTGGTAACATTGACATGATAATGGGCGGCATGCATAGAAACTTGTACACCACATTGGTAACATTGACATGATAATGGGTGGCATGCATAGAAACTTGTATATCACATTGGTAACATTGACATGATAATGGACGGCATGCATAGAAACTTGTACACCACATTGGTAACATTGACATGATAATGGGCGGCATGCATAGAAACTTGTACCTCACATTGGTAACATTGACATGATAATGGGCGGCATGCATAGAAACTTGTACCTCACATTGTAACATTGACATGATAATGGACGGCATGCATAGAAACTTGTACACCACATTGTAACATTACCATGATAATGGGCGGCATGCATAGAAACTTGTACATCACATTGGTAACCATTGACATGATAATGGACGGCATGCATAGAAACTTGTACACCACATTGGTAACATTGACATGATAATGGACGGCATGCATAGAAACTTGTACATCACATTGGTAACATTGACATGATAATGGGCGGCATGCATAGGAACTTGTACCTCACATTGGTAACATTGACATGATAATGGGCGGCATGCATAGAAACTTGTACATCACATTGGTAACATTGACATGATAATGGGCGGCATGCATAGAAACTTGTACCTCACATTGGTAACATTGACATGATAATGGGTGGCATGCATAGAAACTGGTATATCACATTGGTAACATTGACATGATAATGGGTGGCATGCATAGAAACTTGTATATCACATTGGTAACATTGACATGATAATGGACGGCATGCATAGAAACTTGTACACCACATTGGTAACATTGACATGATAATGGGCGGCATGCATAGAAACTTGTACCTCACATTGGTAACATTGACATGATAATGGGCGGCATGCATAGAAACTTGTACCTCACATTGTAACATTGACATGATAATGGACGGCATGCATAGAAACTTGTACACCACATTGGTAACATTGACATGATAATGGGCGGCATGCATAGAAACTTGTACACCACATTGGTAACATTGACATGATAATGGGCGGCATGCATAGAAACTTGTACATCACATTGTAACATTACCATGATAATGGGCGGCATGCATAGAAACTTGTACATCACATTGGTAACCATTGACATGATAATGGACGGCATGCATAGAAACATGTACCTCACATTGGTAACATTGACATGATAATGGACGGTATGCATAGAAACTTGTACATCACATTGGTAACATTGACATGATAATGGGCGGCATGCATAGAAACTTGTACCTCACATTGGTAACATTGACATGATAATGGGCGGCATGCATAGAAACTTGAACATCACATTGGTAACATTGACATGATAATGGACGGCATGTATAGAAACTTGTACATCACATTGGTAACATTGACATGATAATGGGCGGCATGCATAGAAACTTGTACCTCACATTGGTAACATTGACATGATAATGGGCGGCATGCATAGAAACTTGTACATCACATTGGTAACATTGACATGATAATGGACGGCATGCATAGAAACTTGTACACCACATTGTAACATTATATGATAATGGGCGGCATGCATAGAAACTTGTACATCACATTGGTAACATTACCATGATAATGGACGGCATGCATAGAAACTTGTACACCACATTGGTAACATTGACATGATAATGGGCGGCATGCATAGAAACTTGTACCTCACATTGGTAACATTGACATGATAATGGGCGGCATGCATAGAAACTTGTACATCACATTGGTAACATTGACATGATAATGGGCGGCATGCATAGAAACTTGTACACCACATTGGTAACATAGACATGATAATGGGCGGCATGCATAGAAACTTGTACCTCACATTGTAACATTACCATGATAATGGGCGGCATGCATAGAAACTTGTACATCACATTGGTAACATTGACATGATAATGGACGGCATGCATAGAAACTTGTACCTCACATTGGTAACATTGACATGATAATGGGCGGCATGCATAGAAACTTGGACATCACATTGTAACATTTACATGATAATGGGCGGCATGCATAGAAACTTGTACATCACATTGGTAACATTACCATGATAATGGACGGCATGCATAGAAACTTGTACACCACATTGGTAACATTGACATGATAATGGGCGGCATGCATAGAAACTTGTACACCACATTGTAACATTGACATGATAATGGGCGGCATGCATAGAAACTTGTACCTCACATTGGTAACATTGACATGATAATGGGCAGCATGCATAGAAACTTGTACCTCACATTGGTAACATTGACATGATAATGGGCGGCATGCATAGAAACTTGTACATCACATTGTAACATTTACATGATAATGGGCGGCATGCATTGAAACTTGTACATCACATTGGTAACATTGACATGATAATGGACGGCATGCATAGAAACTTGTACCTCACATTGGTAACATTGACATGATAATGGGCGGCATGCATAGAAACTTGTACATCACATTGGTAACATTGACATGATAATGGACTGCATGCATAGAAACTTGTACACCACATTGTAACATTACCATGATAATGGACTGCATGCATAGAAACTTGTACACCACATTGGTAACATTGACATGATAATGGACGGCATGCATAGAAACTTGTACCTCACATTGGTAACATTGACATGATAATGGGCGGCATGCATAGAAACTTGTACATCACATTGGTAACATTGACATGATAATGGACGGCATGCATAGAAACTTGTACACCACATTGGTAACATTGACATGATAATGGGCGGCATGTATAGAAACTTGTACACCACATTGGTAACATTGACATGATAATGGGCGGCATGCATAGAAACTTGTACATCACATTGTAACATTGACATGATAATGGGCGGCATGCATTGAAACTTGTACACCACATTGGTAACATTGACATGATAATGGACGGCATGCATAGAAACTTGTACACCACATTGGTAACATTGACATGATAATGGGCGGCATGCATAGAAACTTGTACATCACATTGGTAACATTGACATGATAATGGGCGGCATGCATAGAAACTTGTACACCACATTGGTAACATTGACATGATAATGGACGGCATGCATAGAAACTTGTACACCACATTGGTAACATTGACATGATAATGGGCGGCATGTATAGAAACTTGTACCTCACATTGGTAACATTGACATGATAATGGGCGGCATGCATAGAAACTTGTACCTCACATTGGTAACATTGACATGATAATGGGCGGCATGCATAGAAACTTGTACCTCACATTGGTAACATTACCATGATAATGGGCGGCATGCATAGAAACTTGTACATCACATTGTAACATTACCATGATAATGGGCGGCATGCATAGAAACTTGTACATCACATTGGTAACATTGACATGATAATGGACGGCATGCATAGAAACTTGTACACCACATTGGTAACATTGACATGATAATGGGCGGCATGTATAGAAACTTGTACCTCACATTGGTAACATTGACATGATAATGGGCGGCATGCATAGAAACTTGTACCTCACATTGGTAACATTGACATGATAATGGGCGGCATGCATAGAAACTTGTACCTCACATTGGTAACATTACCATGATAATGGGCGGCATGCATAGAAACTTGTACACCACATTGGTAACATTGACATGATAATGGACGGCATGCATAGAAACTTGTACACCACATTGGTAACATTGACATGATAATGGACGGCATGTATAGAAACTTGTACACCACATTGGTAACATTGACATGATAATGGGCGGCATGCATAGAAACTTGTACACCACATTGGTAACATTGACATGATAATGGGCGGCATGCATAGAAACTTGTACATCACATTGGTAACATTGACATGATAATGGGCGGCATGCATAGAAACTTGTACACCACATTGGTAACATTGACATGATAATGGACGGCATGCATTGAAACTTGTACACCAAATTGGTAACATTGACATGATAATGGGCGGCATGCATAGAAACTTGTACACCACATTGGTAACATTGACATGATAATGGGCGGCATGCATAGAAACTTGTACACCACATTGGTAACATTGACATGATAATGGGCGGCATGCATAGAAACTTGTACACCACATATGTAACATTGACATGATAATGGGCGGCATGCATAGAAACTTGTACATCACATTGGTAACATTGACATGATAATGGACGGCATGCATAGAAACTTGTACATCACATTGGTAACATTGACATGATAATGGGCGGCATGTATAGAAACGTGTACACCACATTGGTAACATTGACATGATAATGGACGGCATGCATAGAAACTTGTACACCACATTGGTACATCACATTGGTAACATTGACATGATAATGGACGGCATGCATAGAAACTTGTACACCACATTGGTAACCATTGACATGATAATGGGCGGCATGCATAGAAACTTGTACATCACATTGTAACATTGACATGATAATGGACGACATGCATAGAAACTTGTACACCACATTGGTAACCATTGACATGATAATGGGCGGCATGCATAGAAACTTGTACACCACATTGGTAACATTGACATGATAATGGGCGGCATGCATAGAAACTTGTACACCACATTGGTAACATTGACATGATAATGGGCGGCATGCATAGAAACTTGTACATCACATTGGTAACATTGACATGATAATGGGTGGCATGCATAGAAACTTGTACACCACATTGGTAACATTGACATGATAATGGCGGCATGCATAGAAACTTGTACCTCACATTGTAACATTGACATGATAATGGACGGCATGCATAGAAACTTGTACCTCACATTGTAACATTGACATGATAATGGGCGGCATGCATAGAAACTTGTACACCGCATTGGTAACATTGACATGATAATGGGCGGCATGCATAGAAACTTGTACACCACATTGGTAACATTGACATGATAATGGGCGGCATGCATAGAAACTTGTACACCACATTGGTAACATTGACATGATAATGGGCGGCATGTATAGAAACTTGTACACCACATTGGTAACATTGACATGATAATGGGCGGCATGCATAGAAACTTGTACACCACATTGTAACATTGACATGATAATGGGCGGCATGCATAGAAACTTGTACATCACATTGAGGAAGCCACTGGTGGATCTGTTTGATACTGTACATTTTCCCTCTCTTTTGATTGCCAACATTTTGCTGCTGATCTGTGTGTTTATTTTGTTCAAGGGAAATATAAGAGCCGACCAGACACAGATGCCCATGTTTTCTGCTCAACCTCCCCAGAGGTTTCATCGCAAACACGTACTGGCCAACTCTTCCTTCTTATCAGGAAAACGCTCTATCCTTAGCAGGAAATGTGTATCTTAATTTTTTTTATATTCTCCCGATGATTATGATTAATTTATTCTAATGTTTAACAATGGGAAATAAGCTTTTCTTACAACAAAGTAATGAGCAGATATCCCCAGTTACTTATATGTTAATATAATAGGTGTTACAGCTTTAGTGCTACTCCCAGTGCTCACATGTATACATGTCCTCTCTATAAGTGTTCAGTGCACCTGCAGCTCTGCACACTGTATACTGGAATACTTTGTGTCTTTGTTACAGTGAAACCAGGGCAGTGCCCAGCTATAAAGGGAAAGTGTCCTGCAAAGCTGCCTAAACCAACATGCCAGACGGACAGTGACTGTGCTGGCAATAAGAAGTGCTGCAAGTCCTGTGGGAACAAGTGTGAAGACCCAGAGCCAGGTAACTGAACAATGGCACATTTCCGGTTGGTGCCTGAACACTGCAGACTCAGCAAGAACTGCAGACTCAGCAAGAAAATAATCCCAGTTGTGAGCACTCAGTGCCTTATAGGGAATGAAAATTACAAGGTACATTACAAAGAATAGCTTTTAATAAGTTGCTAAAATATATACAGGTGTCGAAAACTGACAATGAAACACACTAATAATGTAGAGGGTGAAAAAGAGCTGATCTATCTCCCCACTAGGAAACCCCTCACACTGCAGCTTAGGAAGTGGCTAGTCAGCAAATAATAGAGCATGTATTTAAGTGGCTCTTATATGTACCATACATCTCCAGTATAAATACCACAGGTCCCATACTACTGTGCGAGGTATGCAATGTATTTTCAAAAAGAGAGAGAGATTTGTATTGGGAACCTATCTCTAGCAAGAAGCACATTTGTGGTTGTTGCAGGGTACATGCAACCACACACGTGGGTTCTCTTGATAAGGCTTATTTATTGAGCCTTAAAAAAAATACAACACACAAAAACAAAATAGCTTCTCTTCAGCATACAAAACAAAATAGCTTCTCTTCAGCAGAGAAAACAAGGCAGCTTCTCTTCAGCATGCAGGACACAGATAGTTCATCAAACATGAACTTTGCAAACAGACCTTATAGCAGTAATCTCTTCAGCCTTTCAGTCCTGTCTCCTGACCAGCTAGCTTGCATGTGTGTACAGCCTGGGGGTTTTAAAACACCTTGATTATGCAGCTGGGGTCAGACTAATTAAGAAGCCCTTCTCCACTGAAACTTAACCTCATCACTGCTGCACTGCAAGCCTAAACATAGGGTTGCCAGGCATATGGCTGGTGACATTCATTCACCCTGTCACAGTGGTGCACACCTAGGCTGTTAAAACTTAACATTTATTTATGCCACAATTATTATAGTATTACACATGCAAAATAAATTTGTCATCAAAATATATTGTGTGTATTGTATTCATTAAGAACTCCATATAACAGGGGGGTTACGCGTAGGGCGTAAGACGTAGTGATCAGGAGGTGTGCCAGACTCTGTGTATCGAGGCGGCTGCTGCTGCTGCTGCAAGGTTGTATCCGGCTGATATAGAGCACCTATGATTGCTACATTTGGGTATTATAATGGTGCAGCAATTGCTGTTTGCAACATATTAATGTTATTGAACACGTAATACCATCATAACCTTCTGCTTGAGTGGTCAATTTGGGGAGTTTTGAACTCATTGATTCCATGGTGATATTAAGCAGCTGGTGTATTAGTGGGTCAGCAGCATGGAATTAATCCACTTACCTCTCACTACCTATTGCGCTGTGTATTGCACTTTATATAGTGCACTGCCTACTCTATCTACTTATATTGCTCATCTTTGTATTCCAAGTAGGTGAGTGTAACAGGGGAGTAATCCCTGTTCAAGTAATGTGCCGTTAATCTAGCAGTGTGGTGGTTAACTGCTGGTAGTCAATTAATAAACACCACCTGCCTGATTTAGATTCCTTACAAAAACCTGTCTTGTGAGACAGGAAGTGACTCCTTAGGTCACATGTGAGTTGACCTTTGGAGACAGAGCAGGGGTTCTTGAGTCTCCCAGGAGAGACTTACCAAGAGAACACAGATCTCTGGAGCTGACCATGTCTTGAGCTCTGCCAGAAGACACAGCAGAGCTGATTTCAAGACACAGGGAAAACTACTAAACCTGAAGCTGACGCACCCTGAGGTAAGGGAGCTGAACCAGGTACTGAGAAGATTTTCCCTCAAAGAAACATATAAGACTTTCATTCTTAAGAGACTTCTTATATCTGCTTATTTCATGCTATGTGTTTGGGGCTGGGAGACATGCTTGACTAAGGGAGATGTGAATTAATTGCATAGTGTTTCACTAGAAATACTCCCAAGTGAATAGAAGTTTTGTTTCCCCCCCCCCCTGTGTTTGGATGGATTTCCTGATGAAAAAGAAAAGGCACAATAAAGCCTTATTATAATTTCACCTTATACAAGTCTCCAATTGTGTACCTCTGTGAACGTCCGTCTCCTTATGGTGTCAGAAGTGAGATTACAGTCCTACAAGGACAAGTATTGACCCTGACTAAGCGTCAGTATCCCACAGCCTCAAAAACTCATGAAGACAAGGGTACAGTGAGAGCTGGGAATACCGCTCATCTGAAAGATAAGGTTGCAAAATTTGAACCACCTAAACAAGTACTAGCAAAACCTTCAGCCACCCAGCAGGCAACAAAAGAAGGTACACGTGCTGAATTAAAACCAGAAGAATCCTTAGCTGATGAAGCTGAAAAGATGGGACATTCTCTGGAAGTGGGTGTGGAATTGCAACTTAATCTAAAAGGGGCTGAACTAGCAACCCCATTGAGTGGGAAAAGGGCAGAGAGACAGCTTCAAGAGCGGAAAACTCAAAGGGCTGTTTTTAAACGCTCTGCAACTGCTGCCATACAGTATGCCTACAATAAGACAAGCACCCGACGCGAGGGAAATCTCATGACCGTGCACGTAGAAAAAAGACTATACTTTGAAAAAGTCCTCCTCGAGCGACTGAGGGGTGCTGATCTCAAACACCTTCAGGAGGAGACACGAATAAACTGGAGAAAGGGCTCCAATCCCAGCAGGACTGAGGGTTCTCTTCCTCCATCCACTCTCATTCAAGTCACAGAGATATCTAGAATGAGAGTGGAAGGATGGGCTTTGCCCGTGGCAAGCCCGAGCTTCCCACAAACGGGAGGTATAAACAGGGGATTAATCCCTGTTCAAGTAATGTGCCTTTAATCTAGCAGTGTGGTGGTTAACTGCTGGTAGTCAATTAATAAACACCACCTGCCTGATTTAGATTGTTTACAAAAGCCTGTCTTGTGAGACAGGAAGTGACTCCTTAGCTCACATGTGAGCTGACCTTTGGAGACAGAGCAGAGGTTCTTGAGTCTCCCAGGAGAG
>NW_027455279.1:0-40322 GCF_040206685.1 Ascaphus truei
CAGAGTCCCCCCCTGCTCCCTCGCACAGAGTCCCCCCTTGCTCCCTCGCACAGAGTCCCCCCCCTGCTCCCTCGCACAGAGTCCCCCCCTGCTCCCTCGCACAGAGTCCCCCCCTGCTCCCTCGCACAGAGTCCCCACCCCTGCACCCTCGCACAGTTCCCACCCCTGCTCCCTCACACAGTCCCCCCCGCTCCTTCGCACAGTCCCACCCCCTGCTCCCTCGCAAGTCGCACAGAGTCCCCCCCCTGCTCCGGTCCCCCCCTGCTCCCTCGCACAGAGTATCCCCCCCTGCTCCTGTCCACCCCTGCTCCCTCGCACAGAGTCCCCCCTTGCTCCCTCGCACAGACTTCCCCCCCCTGCTCCCTCGCGCAGAGTCTTCCCCCCCTGTTCCTCGCGCAGAATCCCTCCCTGCTCCCTCGCACAGAGTCCCCCCCCCTGCTCCCTCGCACAGAGTCACCCCCCCTGCTCCCTCGCACAGTCCCCCCCCTGCTCCCTCGCACAGTCCCCCCCCCGCTCCCTCGCAGTCCCCCCCCGCTCCCTCGCAGTCCCCCCCCGCTCCCTTCAGTCCCCCCCGCTCCCTCGCACAGAGTCCCCCCCCGCTCCCTCGCACAGAGTCCCCCCCCGCTCCCTCGCACAGAGTCCCCCCCCGCTCCCTCGCACAGAGTCCCCCCCCGCTCCCTCGCACAGAGTCCCCCCCCGCTCCCTCGCACAGAGTCCCCCCCCCGCTCCCTCGCACAGAGTCCCCCCCCGCTCCCTCGCACAGAGTCCCCCCCCGCTCCCTCGCACAGAGTCCCCCCCCGCTCCCTCGCACAGAGTCCCCCCCCGCTCCCTCGCACAGAGTCCCCCCCCGCTCCCTCGCACAGAGTCCCCCCCTGCTCCCTCGCACAGAGTCCCCCCCTGCTCCCTCACAGCCCCCCCCCTGGTCCCTCGCACAGAGTCCCCCCCCTGGTCCCTCGCACAGAGTCCCCCCCTGGTCCCTCGCACAGAGTCCCCCCCTGGTCCCTCGCACAGAGTCCCCCCCTGGTCCCTCGCACAGAGTCCCGTCCCCCCTGGTCCCTCGCACAGAGTCCCGTCCCCCTGCTCCCTCGCACAGAGTCCACCCCCTGCTCCCTCGCAAAAAATCCCCCCCTGCTCCCTCGCATTCCCCCCCCTGCTCCCTCGCACAGAGTCCCCCCCCTGCTCCCTCGCACAGAGTCCCCCCTTGCTCCCTCGCACAGAGTCCCCCCCTGCTCCCTCGCACAGAGTCCCCCCCCTGCTCCCTCGCACAGAGTCCCCCCCCTGCTCCCTCGCACAGAGTCCCCCCCCTGCTCCCTCGCACAGAGTCCCCCCCCTGCTCCCTAGCACAGAGTCCCCCCCCTGCTCCCTCGCACAGAGTCCCCCCCCTGATCCCTCGCACAGAGTCCCCCCCCTGCTCCCTCACACAGATTCCCCCCCCCTGGTCCCTCGCACAGAGTCCCCCCTTGGTCCCTCGTACAGAGTCCCCCCCCTGCTCCCCTCGCACAGAGTCCCATCCCCCCTGCTCCCTCGCACGAGTCCGCCCACTGCTCCCTCGCAGAGAATCCCCCCCCCTGCTCCCTCGCACAGTGTCCCCCCCCTGCTCCCTCGCACAGTGTCCCCCCCCTGCTCCCTCGCACAGAGTCCCCCCCTGCTCCCTCGCACAGAGTCCCCCCTGCTCCCTCGCACAGAGTCCCCCCCTGCTCCCTCGCACAGAGTCCCCCCCTTGCTCCCTCGCAGAGTCCCCCCCCTGCTCCCTCGCAGTCCCCCCCCGCTCCGTCGCCGTTCCCCCCCGCTCCCTCGCACAGAGTCCCCCCCTGCTACCTCGCACAGAGTCCCCCCCTGCTACCTCGCACAGAGTCCCCCCCTGCTACCTCGCACAGAGTCCCCCCCCCTGCTCCCTCACAGTCCCCGCCCTGCTCCCTCGCACAGTCCCCCTCCCTGCTCCCTCGCTCGAGTCCCCCCCCTGCTCCCTCGCACAGAATCCCCCCCCTGCTCCCTTGCACAGTCCCCCCCCTGCTCCCTCGCACAGAGTCCCCCCCTGCTCCCTCGCACAGAATCCCCCCCCTGCTCCCTCGCAGTCCCCCCCCTGCTCCCTCGCACAGAGTCCCCCCCCTGCTCCCTCGCACAGAGTCCCCCCCCTGCTCCCTCGCACAGAGTCCACCCCTGCTCCTCGCACAGAGTCCCCCCTTGCTCCCTCGCACAGAGTCCCCCCCCTGCACCCTCGCACAGAGTCCCCCCCTGCTCCCTCGCACAGAGTCCCCCCCTGCTCCCTCGCACAGAGTCCCCCCCTGCTCCCTCGCACAGAGTCCCCCCCTGCTCCCTCGCACAGAGTCCCCCCCCTGCTCCCTCGCACAGAGTCCCCCCCCTGCTCCCTCGCACAGAGTCCCCCCCCTGCTCCCTCGCACAGAGTCCCCCCCCTGCTCCCTCGCACAGAGTCCCCCCCTGCTCCCTCGCACAGAGTCCCCCCCCTGCTCCCTCGCACAGAGTCCCCCCCCAGCTCCCTCGCACAGAGTCCGCCCCCAGCTCCCTCGCACAGAGTCCCCCCCCTGCTCCCTCGCACAGAGTCCCCCCCCCTGCTCCCTCGCACAGAGTCCCCCCCCTGCTCCCTCGCACAGAGTCCCCACCCCTGCACCCTCGCACAGTTCCCCCCCCTGCTCCCTCACACAGTCCCCCCCCGCTCCTTCGCACAGTCCCACCCCCTGCTCCCTCGCAAGTCGCACAGAGTCCCCCCCCTGCTCCGGTCCCCCCCTGCTCCCTCGCACAGAGTATCCCCCCCCTGCTCCTGTCCACCCCTGCTCCCTCGCACAGAGTCCCCCCTTGCTCCCTCGCACAGACTTCCCCCCCTGCTCCCTCGCGCAGAGTCTTCCCCCCCTGCTCCCTCGCGCAGAATCCCCCCCTGATCCCTCGCACAGAGTCCCCCCCCTGCTCCCTCGCACAGAGTCCCCCCTGCTCCCTCGCACAGAGTCCCCCCTGCTCCCTCGCAGTCCCCCCCCGCTCCCTCGCAGTCCCCCCCCCGCTCCCTCGCAGTCCCCCCCCGCTCCCTCGCACAGAGTCCCCCCCTGCTCCCTCGCACAGAGTCCCCCCCTGCTCCCTCGCACAGAGTCCCCCCCCTGCTCCCTCGCACAGAGTCCCCCCCCTGCTCCCTCACAGCCCCCCCCCTGCTCCCTCGCACAGTCCCCCCCCTGCTCCCTCGCTCGAGTACGCCCCCTGCTCCCTCGCACAGAATCCCCCCCCTGCTCCCTCGCACAGTCCCCCCCCTGCTCCCTCGCAGTCCCCCCCTGCTCCCTCGCACAGAGTCCCCCCCCTGCTCCCTCGCACAGAGTCCCCCCCTGCTCCCTCGCACAGAGTCCCCCCCCTGCTCCCTCGCACAGAGTCCCCCACTGCTCCCTCGCACAGAGTCCCCCCCCTTGCTCCCTCGCAGAGTCCCCCCCCTGCTCCCTCGCACAGAGTCACCCCCCCTTCTCCCTCGCACAGAGTCCCCCCTGCTCCCTCGCACAGTCCCCCCCCTGCTCCCTCGCAGTCCCCCCCCGCTCCCTCGCAGTCCCCCCCGCTCCCTCGCACAGAGTCCCCCCCTGCTCCCTCGCACAGAGTCCCCCCCTGCTCCCTCGCACCGAGTCCCCCCCCTGCTTCCTCGCACAGAGTATCCCCCCCCTGCTCCTGTCCACCCCTGCTCCCTCGCACAGAGTCCCCCCTTGCTCCCTCGCACAGACTTCCCCCCCTGCTACCTCGCGCAGAGTCTTCCCCCCTGCTCCCTCGCGCATAGTCTTCTCCCCCCTACTCCAGTCCCCCCCCTGCTCCCTCGCACATAGTCCCCCCCCTGCTCCCTCGCACATAGTCCCCCCCCTGCTCCCTCACACAGAGTCGTCCCCCATGGTCCCTCGCACAGAGTCCCCCCTTGGTCCCTCGTACAGAGTCCCCCCCCCTGCTCCCTCGCACAGAGTCCCATCCCCCCTGCTCCCTCGCATGAGTCCGCCCACTGCTCCCTCGCAGAGAATCCCCCCCCTGCTCCCTCGCACAGTGTCCCCCCCCTGCTCCCTCACACAGAGTCCCCCCCCTGCTCCCTCGCACAGAGTCCCCCCCTGCTCCCTCGCACAGAGTCCCCCCTTGCTCCCTCGCACAGAGTCCCCCCTTGCTCCCTCGCACAGAGTCCCCCCTGCTCCCTCGCACAGAGTCCCCCCCTGCTCCCTCGCACAGAGTCCCCCCCCTGCTCCCTCGCACAGAGTCCCCCCCCTTGCTCCCTCGCAGAGTCCCCCCCCTGCTCCCTCACACAGAGTCACCCCCCCTGCTCCCTCGCACAGTCCCCCCCCGCTCCCTCGCAGTCCCCCCCCGCTCCCTCGCCGTTCCCCCCCGCTCCCTCGCACAGAGTCCCCCCCTACTACCTCGCACAGAGTCCCCCCCTGCTCCCTCGCACAGAGTTCCCCCCCTGCCTCCCTCGCACAGAGTCCCCCCCCCTGCTCCCTCACAGTCCCCCCCCTGCTCCCTCGCACAGTCCCCCTCCCTGCTCCCTCGCTCGAGTCCGCCCCCTGCTCCCTCGCACAGAATCCCCCCTCTGCTCCCTCGCACAGTCCCCCCCCTGCTCCCTCGCACAGAGTCCCCCCCTGCTCCCTCGCACAGAGTCCCCCCCCTGCTCCCTCGCACAGAGTCCCCCCCTGCTCCCTCGCACAGAGTCCCCCCTGCTCCCTCGCACAGAGTCCCCCCCTGCTCCCTCGCACAGAGTCCCCCCCCTGCTCCCTCGCACAGAGTCCCCCCCCTGCTCCCTCGCACAGAGTCCCCCCCTGCTCCCTCGCACAGAGTCCCCCACTGCTCCCTCGCACAGAGTCCCCCCCCCTTGCTCCCTCGCAGAGTTCCCCCCCTGCTCCCTCGCACAGAGTCACCCCCCCTGCTCCCTCGCACAGAGTCCCCCCTGCTCCCTCGCACAGTCCCCCCCTGCTCCCTCGCAGTCCCCCCCCGCTCCCTCGCACAGTCCCCCCCCTGCTCCCTCGCACAGAGTCCCCCCCCTGCTCCCTCGCTCAGAGTCCCCCCCCTGCTCCCTCGCACAGAGTCCCCCCCCTGCTCCCTCGCACAGAGTCCCCCCCCTGCTCCCTCGCACAGAGTCCCCCCCCTGCTCCCTCGCACAGAGTCCCCCCCCTGCTCCCTCGCACAGAGTCCCCCCCCTGCTCCCTCGCACAGAGTCCCCCCCCTGCTCCCTCGCACAGAGTCCCCCCCTGCTCCCTCGCACAGAGTCCCCCCCCTGCTCCCTCGCACAGAGTCCCCCCCCTGCTCCCTCGCACAGAGTCCCCCCCCTGCTCCCTCGCACAGAGTCCCCCCCCTGCTCCCTCGCACAGAGTCCCCCCCCTGCTCCCTCGCACAGAGTCCCCCCCCTGCTCCCTCGCACAGAGTCCCCCCCTGCTCCCTCGCACAGAGTCCCCCCCCTGCTCCCTCGCACAGAGTCCCCCCCTGCTCCCTCGCACAGAGTCCCCCCCCTGCTCCCTCGCACAGAGTCCCCCCCCTGCTCCCTCGCACAGAGTCCCCCCCCTGCTCCCTCGCACAGAGTCCCCCCCCCTGCTCCCTCGCACAGAGTCCCCCCCCTGCTCCCTCGCACAGAGTCCCCCCCCTGCTCCCTCGCACAGAGTCCCCCCCCTGCTCCCTCGCACAGAGTCCCCCCCCTGCTCCCTCGCACAGAGTCCCCCCCTGCTCCCTCGCACAGAGTCCCCCCCTGCTCCCTCGCACAGAGTCCCACCCTGCTCCCTCGCACAGAGTCCCCCCCCCTGCTCCCTCGCACAGAGTCCCCCCCCTGCTCCTCGCACAGAGTCCCCCCCCTGCTCCCTCGCACAGAGTCCCCCCCCTGCTCCCTCGCACAGAGTCCCTCCCTGCTCCCTCGCACAGAGTCACCCCCCCCTGCTCCCTCGCACAGAGTCCCCCGTGCTCCCTCGCACAGTCCCCCCCCGCTCCCTCGCAGCGTCCCCCCGCTCCCTCGCAGCCCCCCCCGCTCCCTCGCACAGTCCCCCCCCGCTCCCTCGCAGCGTCCCCCCCGCTCCCTCGCAGACCCCCCCGCTCCCTCGCAGTCCCCCCCCGCTCCCTCGCACAGAGTCCCCCCCAGCTCCCTCGCACAGAGTCCCCCCCCCGCTCCCTCGGACAGAGTCCCCCCCTGCTCCCTCGCACAGTCCCCCCCCTGCTCCCTCGCACAGTCCCCCCCCCCTGCTCCCTCGCACAGTCCCCCCCTGCTCCCTCGCTCGAGTCCGCCCCCTGCTCCCTCGCACAGAATCCCCCCCCTGCTCCCTCGCACAGAGTCCCCCCCCTGCTCCCTCGCACAGAGTCCCCCCCCGCTCCCTCGCACAGAGTCCCCCCCCGCTCCCTCGCACAGAGTCCCCCCCCGCTCCCTCGCACAGAGTCCCCCCCCGCTCCCTCGCACAGAGTCCCCCCCTGCTCCCTCGCACAGAGTCCCCCCCCCTGCTCCCTCACAGCCCCCCCCCCTGCTCCCTCGCACAGTCCCCCCCCTGGTCCCTCGCACAGAGTCCCCCCCCTGGTCCCTCACACAGAGTCCCCCCTGCTCCCTCAAAGTCCCCCCCCTGCTCCCTCGCACAGTCCCCCTCCCTTCTCACTCGCTCGAGTTCGCCCCCTGCTCCCTCGCACAGAATCCCCCCCCTGCTCCCTCGCACAGTCCCCCCCTGCTCCCTCGCACAGAGTCCCCCCCCTGCTCCCTCGCACAGAATCCCCCCCCTGCTCCCTCGCAGTCCCCCCCCTGCTCCCTCGCACAGAGTCCCCCCCCTGCTCCCTCGCACAGAGTCCCCCCCTGCTCCCTCGCACAGAGTCCCCCCTTGCTCCCTCGCACAGAGTCCCCCCCCTGCTCCCTCGCACAGAGTCCCCCCCTGCTCCCTCGCACAGAGTCCCCCCCTGCTCCCTCGCACAGAGTCCCCACCCCTGCACCCTCGCACAGTTCCCACCCCTGCTCCCTCACACAGTCCCCCCCCGCTCCTTCGCACAGTCCCACCCCCTGCTCCCTCGCAAGTCGCACAGAGTCCCCCCCCTGCTCCGGTCCCCCCCCTGCTCCCTCGCACAGAGTATCCCCCCTGCTCCTGTCCACCCCTGCTCCCTCGCACAGAGTCCCCCCTTGCTCCCTCGCACAGACTTCCCCCCCTGCTCCCTCGCGCAGAGTCTTCCCCCCCTGTTCCCTCGCGCAGAATCCCTCCCTGCTCCCTCGCACAGAGTCCCCCCCCCTGCTCCCTCGCACAGAGTCACCCCCCCCCCTGCTCCCTCGCACAGTCCCCCCCCTGCTCCCTCGCACAGTCCCCCCCCGCTCCCTCGCAGTCCCCCCCCGCTCCCTCGCAGTCCCCCCCCGCTCCCTTACAGTCCCCCCCCGCTCCCTCGCACAGAGTCCCCCCCCCGCTCCCTCGCACAGAGTCCCCCCCCGCTCCCTCGCACAGAGTCCCCCCCCGCTCCCTCGCACAGAGTCCCCCCCGCTCCCTCGCACAGAGTCCCCCCCCGCTCCCTCGCACAGAGTCCCCCCCCCGCTCCCTCGCACAGAGTCCCCCCCCGCTCCCTCGCACAGAGTCCACCCCCGCTCCCTCGCACAGAGTCCCCCCCCGCTCCCTCGCACAGAGTCCCCCCCCGCTCCCTCGCACAGAGTCCCCCCCCGCTCCCTCGCACAGAGTCCCCCCCTGCTCCCTCGCACAGAGTCCCCCCCCTGCTCCCTCACAGCCCCCCCCCCTGGTCCCTCGCACAGAGTCCCCCCCCTGGTCCCTCGCACAGAGTCCCCCCCTGGTCCCTCGCACAGAGTCCCCCCTGGTCCCTCGCACAGAGTCCCCCCCTGGTCCCTCGCACAGAGTCCCCCCCCCCCCTGGTCCCTCGCACAGAGTCCCGTCCCCCCTGCTCCCTCGCACAGAGTCCACCCCCTGCTCCCTCGCAAAAAATCCCCCCCCTGCTCCCTCGCATTCCCCCCCCTGCTCCCTCGCACAGAGTCCCCCCCCTGCTCCCTCGCACAGAGTCCCCCCTTGCTCCCTCGCACAGAGTCCCCCCCTGCTCCCTCGCACAGAGTCCCCCCCCTGCTCCCTCGCACAGAGTCCCCCCCCTGCTCCCTCGCACAGAGTCCCCCCCCCTGCTCCCTCGCACAGAGTCCCCCCCCTGCTCCCTCGCACAGAGTCCCCCCCCTGATCCCTCGCACAGAGTCCCCCCCTGCTCCCTCACACAGATTCCCCCCCCCTGGTCCCTCGCACAGAGTCCCCCCTTGGTCCCTCGTACAGAGTCCCCCCCCTGCTCCCTCGCACAGAGTCCCATCCCCCCTGCTCCCTCGCACGAGTCCGCCCACTGCTCCCTCGCAGAGAATCCCCCCCCTGCTCCCTCGCACAGTGTCCCCCCCCTGCTCCCTCGCACAGTGTCCCCCCCCTGCTCCCTCGCACAGAGTCCCCCCCTGCTCCCTCGCACAGAGTCCCCCCTGCTCCCTCGCACAGAGTCCCCCCCTGCTCCCTCGCACAGAGTCCCCCCCTTGCTCCCTCGCAGAGTCCCCCCCCTGCTCCCTCGCAGTCCCCCCCCCGCTCCGTCGCCGTTCCCCCCCGCTCCCTCGCACAGAGTCCCCCCCTGCTACCTCGCACAGAGTCCCCCCCTGCTACCTCGCACAGAGTCCCCCCCTGCTACCTCGCACAGAGTCCCCCCCCCTGCTCCCTCACAGTCCCCGCCCTGCTCCCTCGCACAGTCCCCCTCCCTGCTCCCTCGCTCGAGTCCCCCCCCTGCTCCCTCGCACAGAATCCCCCCCCTGCTCCTTGCACAGTCCCCCCCCTGCTCCCTCGCACAGAGTCCCCCCCTGCTCCCTCGCACAGAATCCCCCCCCTGCTCCCTCGCAGTCCCCCCCCTGCTCCCTCGCACAGAGTCCCCCCCCTGCTCCCTCGCACAGAGTCCCCCCCCCTGCTCCCTCGCACAGAGTCCACCCCTGCTCCCTCGCACAGAGTCCCCCCTTGCTCCCTCGCACAGAGTCCCCCCCCTGCACCCTCGCACAGAGTCCCCCCCCTGCACCCTCGCACAGAGTCCCCCCCTGCTCCCTCGCACAGAGTCCCCCCCCTGCTCCCTCGCACAGAGTCCCCCCCTGCTCCCTCGCACAGAGTCCCCCCCTGCTCCCTCGCACAGAGTCCCCCCCTGCTCCCTCGCACAGAGTCCCCCCCTGCTCCCTCGCACAGAGTCCCCCCCCTGCTCCCTCGCACAGAGTCCCCCCCCTGCTCCCTCGCACAGAGTCCCCCCCCTGCTCCCTCGCACAGAGTCCCCCCCCCTGCTCCCTCGCAGAGTCCCCCCCCTGCTCCCTCGCACAGAGTCCCCCCCCCAGCTCCCTCGCACAGAGTCCCCCCCCTGCTCCCTCGCACAGAGTCCCCCCCCTGCTCCCTCGCACAGAGTCCCCCCCCTGCTCCCTCGCACAGAGTCCCCCCCCTGCTCCCTCGCACAGAGTCCCCACCCCTGCACCCTCGCACAGTTCCCCCCCCTGCTCCCTCACACAGTCCCCCCCCGCTCCTTCGCACAGTCCCACCCCCTGCTCCCTCGCAAGTCGCACAGAGTCCCCCCCCTGCTCCGGTCCCCCCCTGCTCCCTCGCACAGAGTATCCCCCCCCTGCTCCTGTCCACCCCTGCTCCCTCGCACAGAGTCCCCCCTTGCTCCCTCGCACAGACTTCCCCCCCTGCTCCCTCGCGCAGAGTCTTCCCCCCCTGCTCCCTCGCGCAGAATCCCCCCCTGATCCCTCGCACAGAGTCCCCCCCCTGCTCCCTCGCACAGAGTCCCCCCTGCTCCCTCGCACAGAGTCCCCCCTGCTCCCTCACAGTCCCCCCCCGCTCCCTCGCAGTCCCCCCCCCGCTCCCTCGCAGTCCCCCCCCGCTCCCTCGCACAGAGTCCCCCCCTGCTCCCTCGCACAGAGTCCCCCCCTGCTCCCTCGCACAGAGTCCCCCCCTGCTCCCTCGCACAGAGTCCCCCCCCTGCTCCCTCACAGCCCCCCCACCCCCTGCTCCCTCGCACAGTCCCCCCCCCTGCTCCCTCGCTCGAGTACGCCCCCTGCTCCCTCGCACAGAATCCCCCCCCTGCTCCCTCACACAGTCCCCCCCCTGCTCCCTCGCAGTCCCCCCTGCTCCCTCGCACAGAGTCCCCCCCCTGCTCCCTCGCACAGAGTCCCCCCCTGCTCCCTCGCACAGAGTCCCCCCCCTGCTCCCTCGCACAGAGTCCCCCACTGCTCCCCTCGCACAGAGTCCCCCCCCTTGCTCCCTCGCAGAGTCCCCCCCCTGCTCCCTCGCACAGAGTCACCCCCCCTTCTCCCTCGCACAGAGTCCCCCTGCTCCCTCGCACAGTCCCCCCCTGCTCCCTCGCAGTCCCCCCCCCGCTCCCTCGCAGTCCCCCCCCGCTCCCTCGCACAGAGTCCCCCCCTGCTCCCTCGCACAGAGTCCCCCCCTGCTCCCTCGCACCGAGTCCCCCCCCTGCTTCCTCGCACAGAGTATCCCCCCCTGCTCCTGTCCACCCCTGCTCCCTCGCACAGAGTCCCCCCTTGCTCCCTCGCACAGACTTCCCCCCCTGCTACCTCGCGCAGAGTCTTCCCCCCCTGCTCCCTCGCGCATAGTCTTCTCCCCCCTACTCCAGTCCCCCCCCTGCTCCCTCGCACATAGTCCCCCCCCTGCTCCCTCGCACATAGTCCCCCCCCTGCTCCCTCACACAGAGTCGTCCCCCATGGTCCCTCGCACAGAGTCCCCCCTTGGTCCCTCGTACAGAGTCCCCCCCCTGCTCCCTCGCACAGAGTCCCATCCCCCCTGCTCCCTCGCATGAGTCCGCCCACTGCTCCCTCGCAGAGAATCCCCCCCCTGCTCCCTCGCACAGTGTCCCCCCCCCTGCTCCCTCACACAGAGTCCCCCCCCCTGCTCCCTCGCACAGAGTCCCCCCCTGCTCCCTCGCACAGAGTCCCCCTTGCTCCCTCGCACAGAGTCCCCCCTTGCTCCCTCGCACAGAGTCCCCCTGCTCCCTCGCACAGAGTCCCCCCCTGCTCCCTCGCACAGAGTCCCCCCCTGCTCCCTCGCACAGAGTCCCCCCCTGCTCCCTCGCACAGAGTCCCCCCCTGCTCCCTCGCACAGAGTCCCCCCCCTTGCTCCCTCGCAGAGTCCCCCCCCTGCTCCCTCACACAGAGTCACCCCCCCTGCTCCCTCGCACAGTCCCCCCCCGCTCCCTCGCAGTCCCCCCCCGCTCCCTCGCCGTTCCCCCCCGCTCCCTCGCACAGAGTCCCCCCCTACTACCTCGCACAGAGTCCCCCCCTGCTCCCTCGCACAGAGTTCCCCCCCTGCTCCCTCGCACAGAGTCCCCCCCCCTGCTCCCTCACAGTCCCCCCCTGCTCCCTCGCACAGTCCCCCTCCCTGCTCCCTCGCTCGAGTCCGCCCCCTGCTCCCTCGCACAGAATCCCCCCTCTGCTCCCTCGCACAGTCCCCCCCCTGCTCCCTCGCACAGAGTCCCCCCCTGCTCCCTCGCACAGAGTCCCCCCCCTGCTCCCTCGCACAGAGTCCCCCCCCTGCTCCCTCGCACAGAGTCCCCCCCCTGCTCCCTCGCACAGAGTCCCCCCCCTGCTCCCTCGCACAGAGTCCCCCCCCTGCTCCCTCGCACAGAGTCCCCCCCTGCTCCCTCGCACAGAGTCCCCCACTGCTCCCTCGCACAGAGTCCCCCCCCCTTGCTCCCTCGCAGAGTTCCCCCCCTGCTCCCTCGCACAGAGTCACCCCCCCTGCTCCCTCGCACAGAGTCCCCCCTGCTCCCTCGCACAGTCCCCCCCTGCTCCCTCGCAGTCCCCCCCCGCTCCCTCGCACAGTCCCCCCCTGCTCCCTCGCACAGAGTCCCCCCCCTGCTCCCTCGCTCAGAGTCCCCCCCCTGCTCCCTCGCACAGAGTCCCCCCCCTGCTCCCTCGCACAGAGTCCCCCCCCTGCTCCCTCGCACAGAGTCCCCCCCCTGCTCCCTCGCACAGAGTCCCCCCCCTGCTCCCTCGCACAGAGTCCCCCCCCTGCTCCCTCGCACAGAGTCCCCCCCTGCTCCCTCGCACAGAGTCCCCCCCCTGCTCCCTCGCACAGAGTCCCCCCCCTGCTCCCTCGCACAGAGTCCCCCCCCTGCTCCCTCGCACAGAGTCCCCCCCCTGCTCCCTCGCACAGAGTCCCCCCCCCTGCTCCCTCGCACAGAGTCCCCCCCCTGCTCCCTCGCACAGAGTCCCCCCCCTGCTCCCTCGCACAGAGTCCCCCCCCTGCTCCCTCGCACAGAGTCCCCCCCCTGCTCCCTCGCACAGAGTCCCCCCCCCTGCTCCCTCGCACAGAGTCCCCCCCCTGCTCCCTCGCACAGAGTCCCCCCCCTGCTCCCTCGCACAGAGTCCCCCCCCTGCTCCCTCGCACAGAGTCCCCCCCCTGCTCCCTCGCACAGAGTCCCCCCCTGCTCCCTCGCACAGAGTCCCCCCCTGCTCCCTCGCACAGAGTCCCCCCCCTGCTCCCTCGCACAGAGTCCCCCCCCTGCTCCCTCGCACAGAGTCCCCCCCCTGCTCCCTCGCACAGAGTCCCCCCCCTGCTCCCTCGCACAGAGTCCCACCCTGCTCCCTCGCACAGAGTCCCCCCCCTGCTCCCTCGCACAGAGTCCCCCCCCTGCTCCCTCGCACAGAGTCCCCCCCCTGCTCCCTCGCACAGAGTCCCCCCCTGCTCCCTCGCACAGAGTCCCCCCCCTGCTCCCTCGCACAGAGTCCCTCCCTGCTCCCTCGCACAGAGTCACCCCCCCCTGCTCCCTCGCACAGAGTCCCCCGTGCTCCCTCGCACAGTCCCCCCCCGCTCCCTCGCAGCGTCCCCCCGCTCCCTCGCAGCCCCCCCCGCTCCCTCGCACAGTCCCCCCCCGCTCCCTCGCAGCGTCCCCCCCGCTCCCTCGCAGACCCCCCCGCTCCCTCGCAGTCCCCCCCCGCTCCCTCGCACAGAGTCCCCCCCAGCTCCCTCGCACAGAGTCCCCCCCCCGCTCCCTCGGACAGAGACCCCCCCTGCTCCCTCGCACAGTCCCCCCCCTGCTCCCTCGCACAGTCCCCCCCCCCTGCTCCCTCGCACAGTCCCCCCCTGCTCCCTCGCTCGAGTCCGCCCCCTGCTCCCTCGCACAGAATCCCCCCCCTGCTCCCTCGCACAGAGTCCCCCCCCTGCTCCCTCGCACAGAGTCCCCCCCCTGCTCCCTCGCACAGAGTCCCCCCCCTGCTCCCTCGCACAGAGTCCCCCCCCTGCTCCCTCGCACAGAGTCCCCCCCTGCTCCCTCGCACAGAGTCCCCCCCCTGCTCCCTCGCACAGAGTCCCCCCCCTGCTCCCTCGCACAGAGTCCCCCCCTGCTCCCTCGCACAGAGTCCCCCCCCTGCTCCCTCGCACAGAGTCCCCCCCCCTGCTCCCTCGCACAGAGTCCCCCCCCTGCTCCCTCGCACAGAGTCCCCCCCTGCTCCCTTGCACAGAGTACCCCACTGCTCCCTCGCACAGAGTCCCCCCCCTTGCTCCCTCGCAGAGTCCCCCCCCCTGCTCCCTCGCACAGAGTCACCCCCCCTGCTCCCTCGCACAGAGACCCCCTGCTCCCTCGCACAGTCCCCCCCTGCTCCCTCGCAGTCCCCCCCCTGCTCCCTCGCACAGAGTCCTCCCCTGCTCCCTCGCACAGAGTCCCCCCCTGCTCCCTCGCACAGAGTCCCCCCCCTGCTTCCTCGCACAGAGTATCCCCCCCCTGCTCCTGTCCACCCCTGCTCCCTCGCACAGAGTCCCCCCTTGCTCCCTCGCACAGACTTCCCCCGCTGCTCCCTCGCGCAGTCTTCCCCCCCTGCTCCCTCGCGCAGAGCTTTCTCCCCCCTTCTCCAGTCCCCCCCTGCTCCCTCACACATAGTCCCCCCCCCTGCTCCCTCGCACAGAGTCCCCCCCCCTGCTCCCTCGCACAGTGTCCCCCCTTGGTCCCTCGTACAGAGTCCCATCCCCCCTGCTCCCTCGCACGAGTCCGCCCACTGCTCCATCGCAGAGAATCCCCCCCTGCTTCCTCGCACAGAGTATCCCCCCCCTGCTCCTGTCCACCCTGCTCCCTCGCACAGAGTCCCCCCTTGCTCCCTCGCACAGACTTCCCCCCCTGCTACCTCGCGCAGAGTCTTCCCCCCCTGCTCCCTCGCGCATAGTCTTCTCCCCCCTACTCCAGTCCCCCCCCTGCTCCCTCGCACATAGTCCCCCCCCTGCTCCCTCACACAGAGTCGTACCCCATGGTCCCTCGCACAGAGTCCCCCTTGGTCCCTCGTACAGAGTCCCCCCCCTGCTCCCTCGCACAGAGTCCCATCCCCCCTGCTCCCTCGCATGAGTCCGCCCACTGCTCCCTCGCAGAGAATCCCCCCCTGCTCCCTCGCACAGTGTCCCCCCCCTGCTCCCTCACACAGAGTCCCCCCCCTGCTCCCTCGCACAGAGTCCCCCCCTGCTCCCTCGCACAGAGTCCCCCCTTGCTCCCTCGCACAGAGTCCCCCCCTGCTCCCTCGCACAGAGTCCCCCCCTGCTCCCTCGCACAGAGTCCCCCCCTGCTCCCTCGCACAGAGTCCCCCCCCTTGCTCCCTCGCAGAGTCCCCCCCCTGCTCCCTCACACAGAGTCACCCCCCCTGCTCCCTCGCACAGTCCCCCCCGCTCCCTCGCAGTCCCCCCCCGCTCCCTCGCCGTTCCCCCCCGCTCCCTCGCACAGAGTCCCCCCCTACTACCTCACACAGAGTCCCCCCCTGCTCCCTCGCACAGAGTTCCCCCCCTGCTCCCTCGCACAGAGTCCCCCCCCCTGCTCCCTCACAGTCCCCCCCCTGCTCCCTTGCACAGTCCCCCTCCCTGCTCCCTCGCTCGAGTCCGCCCCCTGCTCCCTCACACAGAATCCCCCCTCTGCTCCCTCTCACAGTCCCCCCCCTGCTCCCTCGCACAGAGTCCCCCCCTGCTCCCTCGCACAGAGTCCCCCCCCTGCTCCCTCGCACAGAGTCCCCCCCCTGCTCCCTCGCACAGAGTCCCCCCCCTGCTCCCTCGCACAGAGTCCCCCCCCTGCTCCCTCGCACAGAGTCCCCCACTGCTCCCTCGCACAGAGTCCCCCCCCTTGCTCCCTCGCAGAGTTCCCCCCCTGCTCCCTCGCACAGAGTCACCCCCCCTGCTCCCTCGCACAGAGTCCCCCCTGCTCCCTCGCACAGTCCCCCCCTGCTCCCTCGCAGTCCCCCCCCGCTCCCTCGCACAGAGTCCCCCCCCTGCTCCCTCGCACAGAGTCCCCCCCTGCTCCCTCGCTCAGAGTCCCCCCCCTGCTCCCTCGCACAGAGTCCCCCCCCTGCTCCCTCGCACAGAGTCCCCCCCCTGCTCCCTCGCACAGAGTCCCCCCCTACTCCCTCGCACAGAGTCCCCCCCTGCTCCCTCGCACAGAGTCTCCCCCCTGCTCCCTCGCACAGAGTCCCCCCCCTGCTCCCTCGCACAGAGTCCCCCCCCTGCTCCCTCGCACAGAGTCCCCCCCCTGCTCCCTCGCACAGAGTCCCCCCCCTGCTCCCTCGCACAGAGTCCCCCCCCTGCTCCCTCGCACAGAGTCCCCCCCCTGCTCCCTCGCACAGAGTCCCCCCCCTGCTCCCTCGCACAGAGTCCCCCCCCTGCTCCCTCGCACAGAGTCCCCCCCTGCTCCCTCGCACAGAGTCCCCCCCCCTTGCTCCCTCGCAGAGTCCCCCCCCTGCTCCCTCGCACAGAGTCACCCCCCCTGCTCCCTCGCACAGAGACCCCCTGCTCCCTCGCACAGTCCCCCCCTGCTCCCTCGCAGTCCCCCCCCCCCCGCTCCCTCGCACAGAGTCCCCCCCCAGCTCCCTCGCACAGAGTCCCCCCCCCGCTCCCTCGGACAGAGTCCCCCCCTGCTCCCTCGCACAGTCCCCCCCCTGCTCCCTCGCACAGTCCCCCCCCCCTGCTCCCTCGCACAGTCCCCCCCTGCTCCCTCGCTCGAGTCCGCCCCCTGCTCCCTCGCACAGAATCCCCCCCCTGCTCCCTCTCACAGAGTCCCCCCCCTGCTCCCTCGCACAGAGTCCCCCCCCTGCTCCCTCGCACAGTCCCCCCCCTGCTCCCTCGCTCGAGTCCGCCCCCTGCTCCCTCGCACAGAATCCCCCCCCTGCTCCCTCTCACAGAGTCCCCCCCCTGCTCCCTCGCACAGAGTCCCCCCCCTGCTCCCTCGCACAGAGTCCCCCCCCTGCTCCCTCGCACAGAGTCCCCCCCCTGCTCCCTCGCACAGAGTCCCCCCCCCTGCTCCCTCGCACAGAGTCCCCCCCCTGCTCCCTCGCACAGAGTCCCCCCCCTGCTCCCTCGCACAGAGTCCCCCCCCTGCTCCCTCGCACAGAGTCCCCCCCCTGCTCCCTCGCACAGAGTCCCCCCCCTGCTCCCTCGCACAGAGTCCCCCCCCTGCTCCCTCGCACAGAGTCCCCCCCCTGCTCCCTCGCACAGAGTCCCCCCCCTGCTCCCTCGCACAGAGTCCCCCCCCTGCTCCCTCGCACAGAGTCCCCCCCCCTGCTCCCTCGCACAGAGTCCCCCCCCTGCTCCCTCGCACAGAGTCCCCCCCCTGCTCCCTCGCACAGAGTCCCCCCCCTTGCTCCCTCGCAGAGTCCCCCCCCCTGCTCCCTCGCACAGAGTCACCCCCCCTGCTCCCTCGCACAGAGACCCCCTGCTCCCTCGCACAGTCCCCCCCTGCTCCCTCGCAGTCCCCCCCCCCGCTCCCTCGCACAGAGTCCTCCCCTGCTCCCTCGCACAGAGTCCCCCCCTGCTCCCTCGCACAGAGTCCCCCCCCTGCTTCCTCGCACAGAGTATCCCCCCCCTGCTCCTGTCCACCCCTGCTCCCTCGCACAGAGTCCCCCCTTGCTCCCTCGCACAGACTTCCCCCGCTGCTCCCTCGCGCAGTCTTCCCCCCCTGCTCCCTCGCGCAGAGCTTTCTCCCCCCTTCTCCAGTCCCCCCCCTGCTCCCTCGCACAGAGTCCCCCCCCCTGCTCCCTCGCACAGTGTCCCCCCTTGGTCCCTCGTACAGAGTCCCATCCCCCCTGCTCCCTCGCACGAGTCCGCCCACTGCTCCATCGCAGAGAATCCCCCCCCTGCTCCCTCGCACAGTCCCCCCCCTGCTCCCTCGCACAGAGTCCCCCCCCTGCTCCCTCGCACAGAGTCCACCCCCTGCTCCCTCGCACAGAGTCCCCCCCCTGCTCCCTCGCACAGTCCCCCCCCTGCTCCCTCGCACAGAGTCCCACCACTGCTCCCTCGCACAGAGTCCCCCCCCTTGCTCCCTCGCAGAGTCCCCCCCTGCTCCCTCGCACAGAGTCACCCCCCCTGCTCCCTCGCACAGAGTCCCCACTGCTCCCTCGCACAGTCCCCCCCTGCTCCCTCGCAGTCCCCCCCCCGCTCCCTCGCAGTCCCCCCCCGCACCCTCGCACAGAGTCCCCCCCCTGCTCCCTCGCGCAGAGTCTTCCCCCCCTGCTCCCTCGCGCAGAGTCTTCCCCCCCTGCTCCCTCGTGCAGAGTCTTCTCCCCCCTACTCCAGTCCTCCCCCTGCTCCCTCGCACATAGTCCCCCCCCCCTGCTCCCTCGCACAGAGTCCCCCCCCTGGTCCCTCGCACAGAGTCCCCCCTTGGTCCCTCGTACAGAGTCCCCCCTTGGTCCCTCGTACAGAGTCCCCCCCCTGCTCCCTCGCACAGAGTCCCATCCCCCCTGCTCCCTCGCACGAGTCCGCCCACTGCTCCCTCGCAGAGAATCCCCCCCCTGCTCCCTCGCACAGTCTCCCCCCTGCTCCCTCGCACAGAGACCCCCCCTGCTTCCTCGCACAGAGTCCCCCCCCTGCTTCCTCGCACAGAGTCCCCTCCCTGCTCCCTCGCACAGAGTCCCCCCCCTGCTCCCTCGCACAGAGTCCCCCCTGCTCCCTTGCACAGAGTCCCCCCCCTTGCTCCATCGCAGAGTCCCCCCCCTGCTCCCTCGCACAGAGTCACCCCCCCCTGCTCCCTCGCACAGAGTCACCCCCCCCTGCTCCCTTGCACAGTCCCCCCCTGCTCGCTCGCAGTCCCCCCCGCTCCCTCGCAGTCCCCCCCCGCTCCCTCGCACAGAGTCCCCCCCCGCTCCCTCGCACAGAGTCCCCCCCCGCTCCCTCGCACAGAGTCCCCCCCCTGCTCCCTCGCACAGAGTCCCCCCTCCGCTCCCTCGCACAGAGTCACCCCCCCTGCTCCCTCGCACAGAGTCCCCCCCCTGCTCCCCCGCACAGTCCCCCCCCTGTTCCCTCGCAGTCCCCCCCGCTCCCTTGCAGTCCCCCCCCCGCTCCCTCGCACAGAGTCACCCCCCCTGCTCCCTCGCACAGAGTCCCCCCTGCTCCCTCGCACAGTCCCCCCCTGCTCCCTCGCACAGAGTCCCCCCCCTGCTCCCTCGCACAGTCCCCCCCCTGCTCCCTCGCACAGAGTCCCCCGCCTGCTCCCTCGCACAGAGTCCACCCCCTGCTCCCTCGCACAGAGTCCCCCCCCTGCTCCCTCGCACAGTCCCCCCCCTGCTCCCTCGCACAGAGTCCCACCACTGCTCCCTCGCACAGAGTCCCCCCCCCTTGCTCCCTCGCAGAGTCCCCCCCTGCTCCCTCGCACAGAGTCACCCCCCCTGCTCCCTCGCACAGAGTCCCCACTGCTCCCTCGCACAGTCCCCCCCTGCTCCCTCGCAGTCCCCCCCCCCGCTCCCTCGCAGTCCCCCCCCGCACCCTCGCACAGAGTCCCCCCCCTGCTCCCTCGCGCAGAGTCTTCCCCCCCTGCTCCCTCGCGCAGAGTCTTCCCCCCCTGCTCCCTCGTGCAGAGTCTTCTCCCCCCTACTCCAGTCCTCCCCCTGCTCCCTCGCACATAGTCCCCCCCCCCTGCTCCCTCGCACAGAGTCCCCCCCCTGGTCCCTCGCACAGAGTCCCCCCCTTGGTCCCTCGTACAGAGTCCCCCCTTGGTCCCTCGTACAGAGTCCCCCCCCTGATCCCTCGCACAGAGTCCCATCCCCCCTGCTCCCTCGCACGAGTCCGCCCACTGCTCCCTCGCAGAGAATCCCCCCCCTGCTCCCTCGCACAGTCCCCCCCCTGCTCCCTCGCACAGAGTCCCCCCCCTGCTCCCTCGCACAGAGTCCCCCCCCTGCTTCCTCGCACAGAGTCCCCTCCCTGCTCCCTCGCACAGAGTCCCCCCCCTGCTCCCTCGCACAGAGTCCCCCCTGCTCCCTTGCACAGAGTCCCCCCCCTTGCTCCATCGCAGAGTCCCCCCCCTGCTCCCTCGCACAGAGTCACCCCCCCCTGCTCCCTCGCACAGAGTCACCCCCCCCTGCTCCCTTGCACAGTCCCCCCCTGCTCGCTCGCAGTCCCCCCCGCTCCCTCGCAGTCCCCCCCCCCGCTCCCTCGCACAGAGTCCCCCCCCGCTCCCTCGCACAGAGTCCCCCCCCGCTCCCTCGCACAGAGTCCCCCCCCTGCTCCCTCGCACAGAGTCCCCCCTCCGCTCCCTCGCAGAGTCACCCCCCCTGCTCCCTCGCACAGAGTCCCCCCCCTGCTCCCCCGCACAGTCCCCCCCCTGTTCCCTCGCAGTCCCCCCCGCTCCCTTGCAGTCCCCCCCCCGCTCCCTCGCACAGAGTCACCCCCCCTGCTCCCTCGCACAGAGTCCCCCCTGCTCCCTCGCACAGTCCCCCCCTGCTCCCTCGCAGTCCCCCCCGCTCCCTCGCAGTCCCCCCCACTCCCTCGCACAGAGTCCCCCCTCTGCTCCCTTGCACAGGGTCCCCCCCCTGCTCCCTCGCACAGAGTCCCCCCCCTGCTCCCTCGCACAGAGTCCACCCCCTGCTCCCTCACAGTCCCCCCCTGCTCCCTCGCACAGTCCCCCCCCCTGCTCCCTCGCACAGTCCCCCCCCTGCTCCCTCGCAGTCCCCCCCTGCTCCCTCACAGTCCCCCCCGCTCCTTCGCACAGTCCCCCCCGCTCCTTCGCACAGTCCCCCCCCCTGCTCCCTCGCAAGTCGCACAGAGACCCCCCCCTGCTCCGGTCCCCCCCTGCTCCCTCGCACAGAGTATCCCCCCCCTGCTCCTGTCCACCCCTGCTCCCTCGCACAGAGTCCCCCCTTGCTCCCTCGCAGACTCCCCCCCCTGCTTCCTCGCGCAGAGTCTTCCCCCCCTGCTACCTCGCGCAGTCTTCTCCCCCCTACTCCAGTCCCCCCCCTGCTCCCTCGCACATAGTCCCCCCCCCATCTCCCTCGCACAGAGTCCCCCCCCTCTGCTCCCTCGCACAGAGTTCCCCTTGGTCCCTCGTACAGAGTCCCCCCCACCTGCTCCCTCGCACCGAGTCCCGCCCCACCGGCTCCCTCGCACCGAGTCCCCCCCACCTGCTCCCTCGCACCGAGTCCCCCCCACCTGCTCTCTTGCACCGAGTACCCCCCTGCTCTCTCGCACAGAGTCACCCCCTGCTCCCTCACAGAGTCCCCCCCACCTGCTCCCTCGCACAGAGCCCCCCCCTCCACTCCCTCGCACAGAGTCCCCCCCCCCTGCTCCCTCGCAGTCCCCCCCCCCTGCTCCCTCGCAGTCCCCCCCCCTGCTCCCTCACACAGACCCCCCCCTGCTCCCTCGCACAGAGTCCCCCCACCCCTGGTCCCTCGCACAGAGTCCCCACCTGGTCCCTCGCACAGAGTCCCCCCCCTGCTCCCTCGCACAGAGTCCCGTCCCCCCTGCTCCCTCGCACAGAGTCCGCCCCCTGCTCCCTCGCAAAGAATCCCCCCCCTGCTCCCTTGCACAGAGTCCCCCCCCTGCTCCCTCGCACAGTGTCCCTACCTGCTCCCTCGCAAAGAGTCCCCCCCTGCTCCCTCGCACAGTCCCCCCCTGCTCCCTCGCAGTCCCCCCCTGCTCCCTCGCACAGAGTCCCCACCCCTGCACCCTCGCAGTCCCCCCCCTGCTCCCTCACAGTCCCCCCCGCTCCTTCGCACAGTCCCCCCCCCTGCTCCCTCGCAAGTCGCACAGAGACCCCCCCCCCTGCTCCGGTCCCCCCCTGCTCCCTCGCACAGAGTATCCCCCCCTGCTCCTGTCCACCCCTGCTCCCTCGCAGAGTCCCCCCTTGCTCCCTCGCACAGACTCCCCCCCCTGCTCCCTCGCGCAGAGTCTTCCCCCCCTGCTCCAGTCCCCCCCCCCCTGCTCCCTCGCACATAGTCCCCCCCCTGCTCCCTCGCACAGAGTCCCCCCCCTCTGCTCCCTCGCACAGAGTCCCCCTTGGTCCCTCGTACAGAGTCCCTCCCCTGCTCCCTCGCACAGAGTCCCCCCCTGCTCCCTCGCACAGTGTCCCCCCCTGCTCCCTCGCACAGTTCCCCCCCTGCTCCCTCGCACAGAGTCCCCCCCCCTGCTCCCTCGCACAGAGTCGTCCCCCCTGCTCCCTCGCAGAGTCCCCCCCCCCTGCTCCCTCGCAGTCCCCCCCCCCCGCTCCCTCGCAGTCACTGCCCCCTGCTCCCTCGCACAGAGTCCCCCCCTGCTCCCTCGCATGACACCCTTAGTATGAGACTTATTTATTTATTAAATATTTTACCAGGAAGTAGTGAGAGTTACCTTTTGTTTTCAAGTATGTCCTGTCCTGGGCATAGCGTTAAGACAAATAATATATTCTTGATAGGGAGAGTACAGTTAAGAAAAATAATACCATTTTTAATAATATGTTTGTAGAAACTACGACGTAAGTGAATAACATATTTACAGTGATTTGTTAAAATCCCCAGAGTGGGCAGCTCAGTTGGTGTCCTGGTAAAATGGGTTTGTTTGATATAATCCTTAATAGGAAAAGTAACCCACGTAATACCATTACATAAAGATACTTTACTTTTACTTGCCGCCTCTTCGCCCACGGATGGGTAAATGGCGACTTCCACGGAAAACATCACTTTCAAAAGATCCACGGAAGTTGTTTAGCTGGATATACCCAAGGGGACGCTAGGCCCAAGGGTCAACAGAGCCCATTTTGTTACAAACGAGGGGCGCCACGTATCAATTGATAATGAGAGGCTCTATATTCGCATCAATTATCCTTGCCCCCCCCCCCCCCCCGGTCTACATAAAGATACTGATATCTAGAATTCGATTTATGCAATTCAATACTTATATCACACCAGTTGTATGACAATGTAGCAATGAGTACTAACTGGATACAGACTAGTAGTAATAAACAGATATTGAAGCTTATGTGTTAACATTGTCCAATATTGACCATAATTAAAGCTGATCACATAGAAATCTCCATGAATAGTATGAGACCAGTGATGCAGAATAATAATTATCTATTAAACCTGTCTATCAGGTAACATAAACAAGCTATCTGGTAACTCAGAGAATCAGTACCTTAATAGTGACAGACAGTGTATTGCAGCGTCTATGTAAATACCCAAATATCAGGGCGAATTGACTGTCATGCCAAATATACCATAGGTCTAAAATATGATTTAGATAGCAGTACTGTATATTACAGTATAAGTGATAACTGCATAGAACAACACTTCCTATCATGATACTGTATCTATAGAAGAAAAGAGAAACAAGTGCACGCTCCATGTGTAAAATCTGAGAAACATTTTAATATCTGAACAAGCTAAAAAGGTATCGCACTCACAAACGCCTGAGAAAGTTGGGCATGTTATGAGCTGAGCTCATGCTCTGTCAGGCAGATGGGGTTGTAGTACTCTGCCGCACACTCAGACACTGGCCGCAGATCCGGGACCAGAGCTGATAGTGTCACCTCCAATAGGGGTCCTCCAGCAACCAATGGCATATATAAGGTCCTCCTCGGCACTGAGTCTTTCCAGGGGATCATGTTGAAGTTGTGAGGTCACGACGAAACGCGTAGGGAGGTTGCCTTCTATGCACCACGTCATCACGCCGGTAAGCCAGGAAAGACTTACAGTGGAAACGAGGAGGAACCTAATACATGCCATTGGTTGCTGGAGGATCCCTTTTGGAGGTGGCACCATCTGCTCCAGTTTCCCAAAAGGTAAGGCTGCGGCCAGGCAGGGAGCAAAGCGCGCAAGCACTCATGCGCGGTGACGTAATGCGCCCGGCCTGGCAATTCGTGGCCGGCTAGGTGCATGCCGTTGGGGGCGTGGCCATGACATCATGGAGCTGCTTCGCCCTCATTGGGTGAAATGCTCACGTGACGTGCTAGCGAGCAGCAAATTCAAATGTGCTTGCTTCTGCAAGCAGGTAAGCGCCACGCATGTGCAGGCGCTCGCTCACGCTGGCCACACACATTGCAGCAATGTGTTTTATCGAGGCCAGAGTGAGCACTCCCGACCGCTCAGCGCTACCCTGGACAACGGCGTAAGTGAAGAACATATTTACAGTGATTTGTTAAAATCCCAGAGTGGGCACCTCAGTTGGTGTCCTGGTAAATTGGATTTGTTTGATATAATCCTTCATAGGAAAAGTAGTATAAAATAACCCACTTAATACCATTACATAAAGATACTGATATATAGTATTCTATTAATTCTATTAATGCAATTCAATACTTGCTGTATATCACACCAGTTGTGTGACAATGTAGCAATGAGTACTAACTGGATACAGACTAGTAGTAATAAACAGGGCCGTCTTAACAGCATTATAGGCCCCCAGGCAAAGCAGTGCACTGGGCCGTGCTACACAACCCCCACCTTTAATTGCCTCCCGTTAATTAGTTACAATATTCTGCTTCCATAACATTGCAAGCAATAAAAACAGCAACATTTCTCTAGCGAATGCCGACATGCCAACTCTCCGCTACAAGTCGTAATGTTTCTCCTTCAGTTAGGGCTGTTATAGAGTGTGTGGCCGTGCTCGTGGGCAAGCCTGTTAGAAGGCGCGTGCACGTGCCGCATGCTTTTTGTGTGTATGCTGTGAGCTGTGAAGGTACTGTGTTTGTGTGTGTGTGTGTGTGTGTGTGTGTAATTTATTATTTATTTTAAAAAAAACATTGGTAAAAAATAAAATATTTATTAAATTTGTACAGACACACAAATACACACACACACACACACACACACACACACACACAGCATCTGTACCGGTGCGAAAAGATGATTTTCCTTCTCTTCCCCGCTGTCTGTCGGCTCCCCGCTCCCTGCCGTGCGCGGCCCTTGTATAGAAGGGCTGGCTGACCTCAGCCATCTATAACTGACGTGCGTGCGCGCGCACGGCGTAGCACGCCCCGGCAGTATAGAACCAGCCTTAGCGGGAGATTTGAATGTTGAGGCGGGTGATCGAAAAATTAGTGTTAAATTCTGGTCTGTGCATAGATTAGCATGGGACCCCTATGCTCATGGGCCCCCCAGCATGCCCCAGCATGCCCATGCGTTAAGACGGCACTGGTAATAAACATATATTGTAGCTGTATGTGTTAACATTGTCCAATATTGAGCATAATTAAAGCTGATAACATAGAAATCTCCATGAATAGTATGAGTATGAGACCAGTGATGCAGAATAATAATTATCTGTAAAACCTGTCTATCAGGTAATCACATAAACAAGCTATCCGGTAGCTCAGAGAATCAGTAGCTTAATAGTGGCAGAATATTGCAGCGTCTATGTAAATACCCAAATAGACATCTATTGGATGTTTGGTATCACTGGATGTGGGCTCTGTCATGTATAAATCATGGATGTTTAGGTAATTATCAGGTAGGCAGAGGTAAAGAAAGCTCCCCATTATGTCGCACTAGAAGAACACCCCTATTCAGGTATAAAATTATATTTTATTAACACATTGAATTAAAATATGTAGTGGAGTAAACACAGAAACATGAACCAAAGAAATTAAAACAAGGAGAGACGTCGGGATGCTGAAACAGAATGCTAATATTTAGGTTGAAAAGACGGCTATTTTTTATTATTGATCACAATTATACTATTGAATTAATTATGATAGTAGCTGTTTTTATAAATACCTCGATGTGTCTGAATATGGAATGATGCTAGATGTAACGAAAAGCCCTATCACAGAGGAAGGGTTTAATTTGTAATAATGTGTGAGAGTAATTTATTCTGATATCAATGTTCTAATTACCTATACCTTGAATAAGGTGGTATGTCAGAGTATTATTGTCACGGTAGCTTATGACAAGATATAATGAACACCAAATATCTGGGTTGAACTGAACGAGGCTTAGATATAATAAAATATAATTTATTCCGTAAATAAGGTAAACACAGCAATATAGTACAATTAACAGACAAAAAGATAACACTTACTTAGGGTTGGGGGATGGAGAAGTATCCAATAGCAATTCTCCAGCAGTCCAGTGACATTCAAGATGGAATCAGAAGCACAACTCCAGCAATCCAGTGACATTCAAGATGGTATCAGAAGCACAACTAAAAACTGTAGGGTTGACACAGTTTATATACCTGTGCAACCCTATTCTTAACATTGAATACAGCCTATTGGTGAACAATTAGCTGTATCCACTCTCTAACGTGGAGACTAACAAACTAACCCATGCCCTCAGGTAACAGAGTTTGTTGATTGATTAATACTTAATCCCTAGACATTGGGTAACAATCAAGGCAGTTAACTTTTGATTGCCGTGCTTAGGCTACTCATCCGTCTGCCCTTCATGACCTATTAGCCTAGCAAATGGCGTCTGCATTTTCAGAACAGATCCAAAATAAAATACATATACACTTTAATATCTACACATATTAATAAATTCCATTCTGGTGGGCTCAGTGGGTCGACCTTTGCCAGTTTTTAATGCCTACAGTGACTCCACAAATTGGCCAAATATGAACTCTCTGTGACCTCCAGAACTGGAGATACAGAAATGCACTTTAAAACATTAAAATACATGCTTATAATGAAACATGGGAACAGGGGAACATACATTTTCAAGGTATAACAAGGTGCAAACCTCATCCCTGGACCGTTTCCAGTTAACCCCTTGTCTCTCTGGTGAGGTCAGGGGATGGCCATAAGGGGTGCAACCCCTTTAATATTGGGCCACCTCCTTTCTCCCTCTACAATTATCTCACACTCATCAAAAATACCAGTTCAGTGAATATGAACCTATAGATCTGTTATATATAATTATATATGGGTTGTTATTTGGTATGCTGCAGGTTCTCAGCTTCAGTGATTCCTTGTTGAATTGTAGCTCTGTCTGAGGGACACAAAGTATCCAAAATCCTGCTCCCAAATATCACTGAAGGAACAGGTACAAGGATATGGAGCCTGTAGACCTATATTTACTCAAACTCAGAAGAAAGCTGTGTTTTGTGCTCAGTGGAGCAAGGATTTTTGTTTGTTTGATTTATTCATGTCTGCTGTAACATTTGGATGGCAAAAAAAACAGGCCAAAGCTTTATCTTTCATATCTGTGTCAGAAGACTATCTCCTCTACCTGGAAGGCTGTGTGAAAGTTGTGATCCCTGGACAAAAGGTACTTTACAAAAGGGGTACTTTTGTCACAATATATTTCTCTCTAATGAATAGTGTAGGCAGACTAATGAGATATAACAGCAATGTAGAAGGCAGACACAATGTAACACAACAATCTCGGATACACTAGCCAGTCTGGTCAGATCTCAGTATGTTTATAGTATATGTAATCCATCAGAGCGTATACATTGTGTCAAAAAAGCCACAATACAAGCCTTGTCTGCAACTGTAGCTGCTGCACCAAGATGGTGACGCCGCGCTTCAGAACATCACCGTCGTGACGTCATCAATCCCCAACGCACATTTTGCGTGACACAGCACGCTTCATCAGGGGAACTGTGCTGTACTTCATGCCAATTGATTCAACATTGTGTCCATATCCTTAGGGTCGATGTGGCTCTGGTAGTCCCACTGTTGCGGGTTGTCCGGGGCTGCCTCCCTTCTTCCTGTATAAGGGTTCAGTCACATTATACATCTCTAGACTCACGGTCACAATTATCTACCTACACAGAAATTCTTGCTTCTCCCACGCCGGCTGAAGACACTTCGGATGAAGATACCGCCACAGGACCTCAGCTGCTTTTCATAGATGTCGCCGCGGTCTTCCTCCACCCTGCAGGTTAGCTAGTGATTTACTGTATAGTTAGTCTAAGGGAGTAGAGTTTTATTTTATGGTTTGTTTTCCTTAAAGGGACAGTGTTTATTTGAATGTTGTGGAAAATAAACCACGGAAAGTAAAAGCCTTACCTGTTTGGGACTCTTACTGACCCCACCGTGAGCTCGTCCTGCCACATAAATCCAGCTTGGATTTACAAAAAAAGAGATCGATTCGATCATTAATATGGTTTTAGTTAATGGCTGCATACCGGAAGCTACAAAGAATTTTCTGATACAAGAACATCCAGTTGTGTCAATCAGTCTTTTGAAAATTCACAAATCTCTGGTGTCCCCAGTGGGCAGACCCATAATATCTGCTAAAGACTCATTATGCCAAATCTTATCCCAAATGGTGGATTTTTTTTTACAACCACTTGTTTGCAATATTAAATAGTTACTTAAAGGACTGACGCGATTTCATTATCTGTACCAGACATCTTGACACAATTAACCCTAATACTTTGTGTAACCAATAATGTCTCAAGCCTTTATAGCCAAATTCCCTACAACTTGGGTAAAGAGGCCATAATATCACACAACCTAACTCACACTGACTATATATGACCATCTAGTGGCTTTGTTTTGCTGCTAAGAGATGTCATTCTCAATAGGAACGATTTCTGATTTGAGCATACTTACTACCTACAATTAAGGGACACAGCAATGGCGTCCAACATGGCCACTGTAATGAAAATGGCAGGGAATATTAAGTATTTTAAAGAAAGGTAAAGGCCCTAAGATAGGCCATCGCCCACATAAGTGCTGATGTGCCTCAGAGGTTTTAGAGCCAAGATGGTCTCTCCTTCCCCTCAACATGAGGGATTCAAATTTTGCATATGCACCAACGGGGCTGGGAAGCGGAGGGGGGGGGAGGAGGATTTGAGCAAGCGTGGGGTATTTAAACTCTGCCTGCTCGAATTCAGCACTAATTTTTTTTCTGCTTCCTCCCTGCAGGCTACCTGGTTTCCTGAGTCATGGACCGCCCAGCACTGGGCAGCCTTCCTCCTCCAACCGCCGGAGAGCACGTAGACCAGCGCCGAGGAGAGTGGCAGGACCCTCAGCCATCTCCTGCATCCTCCGGCAGCCGCAGGGACAGAGGAAAAGGTCCCTGGAGAAGCTTCTCATCCCCAGCCTCACTCTGGTGCCTGCTTTCCCCAGGCTGCAGCACCAGGTGCTATGGGAAGGAGAGCTACGATTGGGAGAGCAGCCCACCGGCTAGCACCAACTACGACGGCTACCAGAGGTGAGCACAACACCGGAGTCTCCACGCCCACAACGCTGCCTACAGCAGACCCCCCATCCACAATGGCCCCCCATGGCAGATCCCCTGCAATCCAGGAACAAGGTGAGTGTTGTTACACCCCCAGCTGCCCTCCCCCTCATCCCCACAGCTGTAGGATCCCAGGCAGCCTGCCTTCCACCCACAGAGAGGCAATAGTGCCGCCACTGCCATATCCCTTTGTACTTCTGGCCCCCATTCACACAGCACATCACCCGGGGGGTCTTGCCACGCATGAGTGTCCTATTCCCCCCTTCCCACAGTACTAGTAGTGGTCCCTGCTCCAGTGGCGGATCCCGTCCCATCTTCTCCCCTGCATCCCCATTGCCACAAGCCATGGGGGTCACCTGGTCACCCCCTTTGTTCAGGCCAGCCCCCCATCGGATATGCCAGAATCAGGGGCACAGGGACCAGCAACGGGAGCCATGCGGTGCACAGGAGACCCGTGACCGGTCAGCCAGGTGTCCAGGCTGCAGGATCAGGTGACCATGATAATGCTGTAATGGAGTGATAGTAATGATGATGATAGTGAGGTGGGGTCAGTTGTCACAGGGCCGGACTGTGAGTCCCAGGGGTTAGACAGTGAGGATAATGGGAGCGCGAGGGAGAGTACCGAGTCAGACACAAGCAGTGGCGCAGACAGCGAGGAGACACCAGGTTTAAAGCGCATGAGGAAATGGTTAGACTCATAAGGCAAGTCAGTGAAGTGGCATAAGAAGGATAACGGGTGGAAGGCAGATAAACGCAAAGCGCGCAATGAAAGGGGGGTAGTTTCCTCTCGCAGCGGTAGGGAAATTTGTGCTGGAAATGTTCTTGCCGCACTATTTTTTTCTTTTGCCACAATTTTTTTATTGAACTTTTAAAATAAAACAATTTATTAATTGCAAATCCAACTGTGGTATATTTACTATTATGTCCCTGCGATCTTCAAAACGTGGGAAGAACCACAAGACTCCAAAGGGTACGGATTTTAGAGCATATCAGAAAAATAATTATGGGTTTGGAAACCCATAATGTCTCTTTATATTTTAAAAAAACATCACAAATCTGATCCTACAGTTCTATCATATTTGGGGATGGAATCAGTGTCTCCTAATTGGAGAGGGTGCAAAAGACTGACTGGTCTTTCCCGGAGAGAATACTTCTAGATATACAATCTGAACACTTAATATCCAAACGGATTAAATATTCAGTCCTTGACAAATCTGATCGCCACAAGCAATTGGATTTTTCACGCTGGCGATCCGTCATGGCTGCCCAAGCAGCACAAGCGGTTCTCTTACAATTCCCCTGCTCTACGAAAAAGAAAAATCCCCCTACCTGATTGAGCTGACGCGTGTTGGCTGCCAGGACTTTTTTTTCCCAGCCAAGCTCTTTATGAGCTCAAGCAGTGAAGCCGCCCTTCCTTTTGGATGCTGCACTGAGCAAGTAAGTTGTCACCCTTGTCTCCCATGCCTCCCCCTTTTCTCCGATGGCTCCCTCCCACCCTTGTTTCCCATGCCCCCCTCTTGTCCCCGATGGACCCCTTGTCTCCGATGCCCCTGCCCTTGTCTCTGATGGCCTGCCCTTGTCTCCCATTCCCACAGTCAGTCAGTCAGGCATGCACCCAGTCAGACAGTATCCCACCCACTCTCTCTCTTTGTCTCCCTCTCTGTGTGTGTCTCTCTCTGTCTTTCTTTGTGCCTCTGTCTCTCTTTGTGTGTGTGTGTGTGTCTCTCTATCTGAGAGTCACACTCTGGATATCTTATTTACCCTTTGTAACCCTGTTTCCCCCACCCAATCTCACACAGGACCTCACTGTGGGAAACTCACTCTGGTTACATGGTATAGTGTGGTGCAAACCTGCTGGTAACAGGGGGCCCTGGGTCTCCCGCATGGTGTTGTAGGGGAATGACAGGACAGGCTTTGGGGTCATGCCCAAATAGTACTCACAGGTGCAGCGCCTCCATCTCGTGCAGCCTCCAGGTGTTTGGGGAGAAGTCCCTGCAGAAGAATCTCTTCCCCCTCCTCCTAACAGACTTCACTCTCAGGCAGGAGGTATAATAAAACACAGGATTCTTTATTGTCTTTCTGTATTCAGCAGCAGCAGTTTATAGCAGCTTAGAGGGTGTCCACGGATCCACTCCCAGCAAAAGGGTACCAAGAGTGGTCCTTGCTCTTCCCTTATCCCCTGGTGGGATAAGAGGTAATGGTTTCCCACCGCTCCCCTAAGGGAGGGCCTCAAACTGCCAGAGCCCTGACAGTTTGGGTAAACCAGCCTCTATCACGGTAGAGTCTGACTGGCTAAATACAGCAAGTACAGTGCATTAAGTACAGATCCAGTAAGCACCACCCCTGTACCTCTAATTGGACACAAGGCCTGATGACACTAAATTCTCTGACTAACTGCACTACAAGGAGTGGGGAAAACCCATAATTACTCCTGGTAAACCTACCCTTACTAGGCTTTACTGCCAGGAGGAGAGCAGACCTATAGCCAAAAAAACAATCAGGGCTACACATATATCGTAACTGCCCTATACCTACACCGAAATAACCTACACTGCTTTCTTCCCGATCTGACTCTCAAGCTTCGCACGAGAGACATCGGAATCTCCTAACCCAGAAGACAGGTAGGGAACACCTCCCCTCCAATGTATAATATTATGGGAATGAGGGTACCTGGACATTGAGGGACATTGAGGGACTGCGGATAAGGAAAGATCACAGGCAGGATTGCTGCTTTTAAAAATTGTGAAGCGGGGGCATCCAGACACTGGTTAAGGGGTTCAGGAAACTAGTCATTCGCATCCCGCTTTTTTTTCTAGATTAGTGACACACACGGGCTAATTGTAGCAAAGTATAAATGTAATGCAATAAATAAATTGTTATGTCAAAAACTAATGTTATTAGTTCGTACTAGAAATGTAATCAATTTCTTTTTTTATAAAGTGGGGCTGGAGGCCATCTTGAGGTTATTTTATAATATTACTAGAGCGTGTTAATTTTGTTTTAATTATATAATTTAATGCTAACATCATTAAATGTATTTGAATATATTAAAACTGTGTTTTACTATGCTTATTATATGACATTCAATATGTATAACTAGATGTCACATAGTGATATGAAATTTGTGCATTTGGGTTAGAACCATAACATCACAGCCAACAGGTATATAAGGATCAATGAACAGTTCTAATCCCCATCCCTGAGGAAGTTCCAGATCGAACAAAATGCGTTGGATGAGTGCCAAGAGTTCCGGTGTGCAGCGTCTGCACGATTTCTGTCTCATCCTCTGACAATAAACACACAGATACCCAACAAGCTCTGAGAAACCCTAAACATTACCACATAATATAGAGTTGTGTGAAAAAGAAAGTACACTCTCTTTGAATTCTATGGTTTCACATATCAGGACAATATAACAATCATATGTTCCTTTGCAGGTCTAAAAATGAGGTAGAAACAACCTGAGATGAACAACAACACATGACATATTACACTGTCATGATTTATTTAACAACAATAAAGCCAAAATGGAGAAGCCATGTGTGAAAAACGAAGTACACCCTTACTGCTTCCATAGGAATTAAGATACTAAGTAGCAGACATGTGTTCATAATCAAATGCCCTTGATTAATTGATCATCAGCAAGTGTGACCACCTCTATAAAAGTCAAAGTTTTAGCAGTTTGCTGGTCTGGAGCATTCAGGTGTTTTAACACAATGCCAAGGAGGAAATACATCAGCAATGATCTTAGAGAAGCAATTGTTGCTGCCGATTAATCTGGGAAGGATCATAAAGCCATTTCCAAACAATTTAAAGTCTATCATTCTACAGTGAGAAAGATTATTCAAAAGTGGAAAACATTCAAGAGAGTTGCCAATCTTCCCAGGAGTGGACGTCCCAGCAAATTCACCCCAAGGTCAGACCGTGCAATGCTCAGAGAAATTGCAAAATACCCAAGAGTTACATCTCAGACTCTACAGGCCTCAGTTAGCATGTTAAATGTTAAAGTTCATGACAGTACAATTAGAAAAATACTGAACAAGTATGGTTTGTTTGGAAGGATTGCCAGGAGAAAGCCTCTTCTCTCTAAAAAGAACATGGCAGCATGGCGTAGGTTTGCAAAGTTGCATCTGAACAAACCACAAGACTTCTGGAACAATGTCCTTTGGACAGACGAGACCAAAGTGGGGATGTTTGGCCATAATGCACAGCGCCACGTTTGGCGAAAACCAAACACAGCATATCAGCACAAACTTCTCATACCAACTGTCAAGCACGGTGGTGGAGGGGTGATGATTTGGGCTTGTTTTGCAGCCACAGGACCTGGGAACTTTGCAGTCATTGAGTCGACCATGAACTCTTCTGCATACCAAAGTATTCTAGAGTCAAATGTGAAGCCATCTGTCCGACAGCTAAAGCTTGGCCGAAATTGGGTCATGCAACAGGACAATGATTCCCAGCACACCAGCAAATCTACAACAGAATTTCTTAAAAAGAAAAGAATCAAGGTGTTGCAATGGTCCAGTCAAAGTCCAGACCGCAACCCGATTGAAATGCTGTGGCTGGACCTTAAGAGAGCTGTGCATAAACAAATGCCCGCAAACAATGAACTGAAGCAACGTTGTAAAGAAGAGTGGGCCAAAATTCCTTCACAACGATGTGAGAGACTGATAAAGTAATGTAGAAAACGATTACTTCAAGTTATTGCTGCTAAAGGTGGTTCTACAAGCTATTGAATCATAAGGTGTACTTAGTTTTTCACACGTCTTCTCCATTTTGGCTTTATTTTTGTTAAATAAATCATGACACGGTGTAATATGTCATGTGTTGTTGTTCATCTGAGGTTGTATTTAGCTCATTTAAAGACCTGCTAAGGAACAGATGATTGTTCTTATGTCCGGATATGTAAAACCATAAAATTCAAAGAGGGTGTACTTTCTTTTTCACACAACTGTATATGAATATGTATATATGTGTGTGTGTATATATATATATATATATATATATATATATATATATATATATATATATTGTGACATAGTCCAAAGATGTTAGGCAGCTTTCTGCCCCATTTTAGAGCAGAAAGTGCAGGAATAGTTAATGATCCGTTCCACAGCTTCCCATTAACTCAGGCAGCTGGATGGAAAATCCAGACCACAGATTACAATGGCTCTAGTTCTCCCTCACCTGCTCTTCTAATCACATGCACAGGTACTTAGAGCAGAGAGGTTTTGCATTTCACTCTCTCTCCTTAGAGCCTGGAGGCTGGGGGTATCGCTGCTCCCCTGTTTCCAGTATCGGGGTTGACGGCCCCTCCACGTATCACAGTACCAGAGGATTTGCCTGGACCCCACGAACAGATAAGACAAAACAAATGGTTATTGCTGTTGCTAAGAGACTGTGCTGTATTTTGTGACCCTAAATGAGAGAGCATTGTTTTAAGCTGGGGAACCAGTTTAGTTGGCCAGCAGCTGTTAGAGAGACTGATTCTGATGTGTAGTTAGATCCCTGAAAGGGATAGGATTTTGCTTATATGATTTTGGTTTTATTTCTTGAAATAACAGAGTGGGAAATATTGTAACACTGAAATATGTGAACTGCTGAATGAAAGTATCTGAGTACCTCTAACCTTCACATGTTAAAGCTGCAGTACCTTACTTGGATGAAAATAAAGCAGGCAGAAGCCTGAGTTAAGCAGCATAATACTTTGCATGATCCTGTTTGTTGTATAATTAACCCTAGAAGACTGTGTCGGGAAGAACCCAGACAGACGTCAGCGCTACAAAAGAGGGGCGTTTGTCACATATGGTGGAGAATGCGGGCAGACACTAAAAAAGTCTGTGGGTTTGCAAATAAATGCGGGGGTTTAAAATGGCCGCCGAGCTGAACTAAAGTACAGATGCTATGAGTGAAGTCTGTCCCACTGTGTATATCAGTTGTGCTTCTAGCATACACAGAGAATGTGCGAAGTGTGGATGCAATAGCACCCTGAACCCAAACAGAAAACCAAAATGTTTTGCTGAAAAAGAAGAAAAAAAAAAAAAATTGCATCTAGCAAGTGCTGTTTGTAAAGCTAATGCCTTCTGCTGAAGTGAGTGAATTTGCAGCTAGCAAGTGCTGTATGCAAGTTGCTGAAGTGAGTGAAATTGCAGCTAGCAAATTGTCCCTGCCGGGTTTCTAAAATGGCCGACGTGAAATGTTTGTTTTGTAATGTACATAATCATGAAAAACAGTGTCCCTTCAGGCCATACGATGATGATGATGACGACTCGTATGTGGCCCCTGGAGGAGAGTCGTACCCACAGATGAATTTAGTATGCTGGGCCTGTCATAAAGTAGGTCACATGGAAGATGTGTGCCCCAAAATTTTCAAAGACAAACAGCTGCAAAAGCAAGCAACGCCCTATGAGTGCAAGCAAGATGTGGAAGCTGATACCAGTGAGCGTGTGCCCAGTACCACTGATATCTCTGGAGCTAATAAAGCAAAAAGAAAGAAGAAAAAGAAAACTGTTCCTCAAGTCACAGGGGAAGTGACCGAGCCACTTGAACCTGCGCTGTCAGGACATGCGTCAGAAAGGCGCCGAGATGTGCTGCAGACCGCAGTGACCGGCAGAATTGTCACGGGAACAGTGGCAAAGGAAAAGGAGGAGCAAAGGGAAGCTGAATCCTTGAACCAGGATAAAGAGGCTTTGGTTTCTGCACTCCAAGCTGCCCGCCATAATTATGAAGTCCTGTGGCAGGATTTGGTGAAGGAGCGAGAATGGAGCAAGAAGGAGCGAGAATGTTGGATGGAAGAGCGAGAATCGAACGCCGAATTACAGAGGTGTATACTTCCAGCTTTACAGGAGTACGAGGCTTTGAAGAAAACAGAGTCTCTCTTACGGAGTGAGCTGGAAGAGGTGACGACTAGGCTGGAAAAGGCCAACACCGTAATGGCTATCCTAAAACAGAAATACGGGAAGGCTCTACAAGAGGTTCACGCGCTCAGCACAGAGGTGCAAAACTCACGCCTGGAGGGCCACGGTCTGAACACAGAGCTGGGAATGTTGAAGCAAACCCATGAGATTGCCCTGAGTGAGTTAGAGACTGTAAAGCAAGAAAATGAGACTCTGAAATTGGAAAATTCAGATTTGACTGACCAAGCAGAAAAAGTAAAGAAACAGTTGACTCAGGAAAAATTAGAAGTGCAGGAAGCACTACAGAATGCATTGATGCACACTCAGAGCCAGCACCAGGAAGAAATGGACGCTCTGAGAACAGAATTGCGACATATATGCACAAAACAGAATTCTCTCGTGGAGGAACTTAACGTTTTGAAAAAGGAGAAAAGCGTTAGAATAATTCAGAAGCACTGCACAGCTCTTATCCAAGGAAGAAGGGAAAGAGAAAATTATCGGCGTAAACGCGCCGCAACTATCATCCTACAGGCTGCCTACAGAGGGATGAAAATTCGTCAGTTTAATCGCCGGAATAAAGCAGCCTGTGTACTTCAATCATTCTACCGTGCCCGCATGGTACGAAACAGGTTCCTCATTATGAAAGGAGCAACTATAAAGATCCAGTCTCTGACTAGGATGACACAGAACAGGATTCACTATCAAACCCTGAGAAATGCGTCACTGGTTATACAGCGGTATTTCCGCCTTTATAAATGTAGGCCTCAGGAAAGAGAGGCCCAACACTACATGCCTGCCGGCTGCAAAGGTAAAATGCCACAGGGTACAGCCGGAGTTAGTGAGAACCCCATCAAGGTAATCAGTGCTTCATCTTCTAAATACCATATAATTGCCCCAGAGGGGAAATCCCAAATCTCTGAGAGTGATGGTCTTGAGAAAATACATGGCAGTAAGAAGTACCATAAAGGTTCAAAGGTTGCAAAGCAAAAGCGACGAAGGTCAACGCTGGCCTTGAATTTTTCCGGATCTCGCCACTCTGGGCCACAATATAAAGACAAAGACTATCCGGCCCCAGAGTTCTGTCAGAGGCTAAAGAAACAGTCCAGTCATTTGCAGGTTGCAGCAGCCTATGAAATAAAGTCAGGAAATGTAATGGACTGGAAGTCAAAGAAAAAAGAAAAAAAAAAAAATGTGTTTGGGGAATTGACCGATATTTCTTTTTGTTATTACATGTGTGGACTATGTCACGGACACTTAACTATGCAAATAAGCTATTGTAGTTAAGGTATATTAGGCCTCTAGCTAGAATAAGCATTTTGTCAATATTACAATGTTATATTGGTTCTCTGTGTTGAAAATGTAGCTAAACTACAAATTAATATACAGGGTTGATGGCCCTTTCAGTTGGTAAATTATATAATGAGGTTCATATTCTAGAGTAGAACAACCCAGGGAGGTAATAGAAATTGTCTGGTTTTCTGAATATATTTAGCATATCCTGGGTTGTAAGAATGTGTGCTAGACACTTATTTTTCAAAATAGTTCCCTAATAGAGAGCAACAAAATATGTTTGCCAAATATAGTCTCTTATGACGAAACCTATTGTCCATAATTGCCGTGGGAAAAGTTCATATTCGTGTCATGTGAATACTTAATGTTGTACTGAGGAGTTAGCTCAAGTATTTCAGGTAGGACGCTCACCCCAGTGAGGTCCATGGCCGCTCACCCCAGTAGGTGTGAGCTGGGGAGGGGGATATGTGACATAGTCCAAAGATGTTAGGCAGCTTTCTGCCCCATTTTAGAGCAGAACGTGCAGGAATAGTTAATGATCCGTTCCACAGCTTCCCATTAACTCAGGCAGCTGGATGGAAAATCCAGACCACAGATTACAATGGCTCTAGTTCTCCCTCACCTGCTCTTCTAATCACATGCACAGGTACTTAGAGCAGAGAGGTTTTGCATTTCACTCTCTCTCCTTAGAGCCTGGAGGCTGGGGGTATTGCTGCTCCCCTGTTTCCAGTATCGGGGTTGACGGCCCCTCCACGTATCACAGTACCAGAGGATTTGCCTGGACCCCACGAACAGATAAGACAAAACAAATGGTTATTGCTGTTGCTAAGAGACTGTGCTGTATTTTGTGACCCTAAATGAGAGAGCATTGTTTTAAGCTGGGGAACCAGTTTAGTTGGCCAGCAGCTGTTAGAGAGACTGATTCTGATGTGTAGTTAGATCCCTGAAAGGGATAGGATTTTGCTTATATGATTTTGGTTTTATTTCTTGAAATAACAGAGTGGGAAATATTGTAACACTGAAATATGTGAACTGCTGAATGAAAGTATCTGAGTACCTCTAACCTTCACATGTTAAAGCTGCAGTACCTTACTTGGATGAAAATAAAGCAGGCAGAAGCCTGAGTTAAGCAGCATAATACTTTGCATGATCCTGTTTGTTGTATAATTAACCCTAGAAGACTGTGTCGGGAAGAACCCAGACAGACGTCAGCGCTACAAAAGAGGGGCGTTTGTCACAATATATATATATATATATATATATATATAGCCCTGTTTCTCCTAGAACACCGGAAGCTACCAGTGCTGCCCTTGTACCTGTCAGCTCGCAGGAGCCTAAGCCTCTGCCACGGAGAGCCTGGGGTATATACTTACTATGGTTTATTTATTTATAAAATATTTTACCAGGAAGAAATACATTGAGAGTTACCGCTCGTTTTCAAGTATGTCCTGGGCACAGAGTTAAGACAAATAATACATGTTTACAAATATAGTTACATAATGAGCAGGGTATACATTATATACAAGACATTGCATGCACAGTTAAAGATAATATGTATTATGGGCGTATGAAACAGTTACAGACCAGATTAAAATGTGTGACAGCCTTAAATTTGAAAGAACTTAGACTGGTGGTGGATGTAAGCGTCTCTGGTAGGTTGTTCCAGTTTTGGGGTGCACGGTAAGAGGAGGAGCGGCCGGATACTTTGTTGAGCCTTGGGACCATGAACAGTCTTTTGGAGTCTGATCTCGGGTGATAAGTGCTGCATGTGGTAGGGGTGAGGAGCTTGTTCAGGTAGCTGGGTAGCTTGCCCATAAAGAATTTGAAGGCAAGACAGGAAAGGTGAACTTTGCACCTAGACTCGAGTGATGACAAATCTAGTTCTTTGAGCATTTCGCAGTGATGTATGTTATAGTTGCATTGGAGAACAAAACGACAAATTGAGTTGTAGAGGGTGTCAAGTTTGCTAAGGTGGGTTTGAGGTGCCGAGCCATATACTATGTCTCCATAGTCAATAATTGGCATTAGCATCTGCTGTGCGATACGTTTTCTGACCAGGAGACATAGGGAGGATTTGTTCCTGTAAAGTACCCCTAGTTTGGCATAGGTCTTGGTTGTCAGGGTTTCAATGTGCATCCCGAATGTTAAGTGGGAGTCAAACCATATGCCCAGGTATTTAAAACTAGTAACAGGAGTTAGGGTGGTGTTAGTGTTGGTTCTAATCTGGAGCTCAGTCGCTAGAAGCTTTAAAAATTTAGTCTTGGTCCCAAACACCATTGTTACAGCCTTGTCAGTGTTTAAAAACAGTTTGTTTTGGGAAATCCAGTTTTCGAGTCTGAAAAAGTCAGACTGAAGTATGTGTTGAATGTCAGAGAGGCTATGGCTGTGTGCATATAGGATTGTGTCATCTGCATACATGTGTATTGAGGCTTCCTGACAAGCTGTGGGAAGATCATTGATGAACACTGAGAAGAGTAGGGGCCCCAGAACAGAGCCTTGTGGGACGCCACAGGTGATATCCAGGGGGTTAGAGTTAGAGCCATAGATGGACACATGTTGGGATCTACCTGATAGGTAGGACTGAAACCAGTTTAAAGCATGCTTCCCTATTCCAGAGCTCTGGAGTTTGTTGAGCAGGATAGCATGATCAACAGTATCAAAAGCCTTTGCGAAATCTAGGAATACTGCACCAGTGAGTTGACCCCGTTCCATTTCACACTGGATTTAATTGCAAACTTTTAGCAGGGTAGTTACGGTAGAGTGTTTGGGGTGAAAGCCAGATTGGAATTGGCTAGGGAAATTTGTCTTGTTATAGTAATCGCTTAATTGGGAATGGACACATTTTTCCATGACTTTGGATAGGATTGGGAGAAGGGAGATTGGTCTGTAGTTTGAGAGTGTTTTTGTCCCCACTTTTGAAGATTGGGACAACTCTGGCAGCTTTCCAGGTCTTAGGGATATGACCAGCAGACAGGATAGAGTTGACTATGGAAGCAATTGGTTTGACAATTGCTGGGGCACCAAGTCTTAGGAACCTAGATTGTAGTAAGTCAGGTCCACATTGGCTGCTTAGTTTTAATTTGAGGAGCGCTTGTGTAATCTCCTCTTCGGATACTGGGCCAAATTGAAAATTGTGGGCAATGTTGGGAGGGGGTGGGGCTATAGGGTACTCCCAGGATGAGATTCAGGTTTGTGGTTTGGGTTGCGTTTTGCTAATAAGTTAGTAGCACACCCCACAAAGTAATCATTGAATGCATTTGCAATGTCGGTGGGATTTGTCAGAGTAATATCGCCCTTAGTGATATTACTTGGGTGTTGATGGTTAGAAGGCTGGAATATATTGTTGATAACCTTCCAGAAGTTAGCTGGGTTTGATGTATTTTGGTGGAGATTGTCAGAGTAATATTGTGCTTTTGCATGCCTTGTTTGCCTTGTGCGCATGTTCCGCAGGCATCTGTAGTGATTGAGATCTTTGGTAGTGCCAGTTATTTTGTGGCTTTTCCACAAGGCATCCCTGAACTGGTAGAGTGTTATAAGGTCAGTTGTAACCCATGGAAGGTGGGCGCCCCGTACCCTTATTCTGCGTAGTGGAGCATGGGTATCACAGAGTTTTAAGAACTCAGATTGGAAATAGTCGAGCGCAGAATCAGGGTCAGGAATTAAATCGATTCTGTGCCAAGGGCAGTTGGTAAGGTCAGCCAGAAACTGTTGTGGGTTAAAGTTTCTAAATGTTCTAGTGAGGAGAACTTATGGGCTTGATTGGGGCGGTTTAATTTTCCTTACACAGTACACTATTGCATGGTCACTGAAAATGTCAGGAAGGATGCCAGAGGATTAGATTA
>NW_027455280.1:0-73107 GCF_040206685.1 Ascaphus truei
GTCTAGCCACACTGCGCCCCCCACATCTAGCACACTGCCCCCCCACATCTAGCACACTGCCCCCCCACATCTAGCACACTGCCCCCCCCACGTCTAGCACACTGCCCCCCCACATCTAGCACACTGCCCCCCCCACATCTAGCACACTGCCCCCCCCCACGTCTAGCACACTGCCCCCCCACGTCTAGCACACTGCCCCCCCCACGTCTAGCACACTGCCCCCCCACATGTAGCACACTGCCCCCCCACATGTAGCACACTGCCCCCCCACATCTAGCACACTGCCCCCCCACGTCTAGCACACTGCGCCCCCACATCTAGCACACTGCCCCCCACATCTAGCACACTGCCCCCCCACATCTAGCACACTGCGCCCCCCCACATCTAGCACACTGCCCCCCCACATCCTGCACACTGCCCCCCCACGTCTAGCACACTGCCCCCCACGTCTAGCACACTGCGCCCCCCCACGTCTAGCACACTGCGCCCCCCCACATCCTGCACACTGCCCCCACACGTCTAGCACACTGCCCCCCCACGTCTAGCACACTGCGCCCCCACATCTAGCACACTACGCCCCCCCACGTCTAGCACACTGCACCCCCCCACGTCTAGCACACTGCCCCCCCCACATCTAGCACACTGCCCCCCCACATCCTGCACACTGCCCCCCCACGTCTAGCACACTGCCGCCCCCCCACGTCTACCACACTGCCCCCCCACATCTAGCACACTGCGCCCCCCCACGTCTACCACACTGCCCCCCCCCACATCTAGCACACTGCGCCCCCCACGTCTAGCACACTGCCCCCCCACATCCTGCACACTGCCCCCCCACGTCTAGCACACTGCGCCCCCCCCACGTCTAGCACACTGACCCCCCACATCTAGCCCACATCTAGCACACTGCCCCCCCCACGTCTAGCACACTGCGCCCCCACATCCTGCACACTGCCCCCCCACGTCTAGCACACTGCGCCCCCCACGTCTAGCACACTGCCCCCCCACATCCTGCACACTGCCCCCCCACGTCTAGCACACTGCGCCCCCCCACGTCTAGCACACTGCGCCCCCACATCTAGCACACTGCGCCCCCCCACGTCTAGCACACTGCCCCCCCACATCTAGCACACTGCCCCCCCCACGTCTAGCACACTGCCCCCCCACGTCTAGCACACTGCCCCCCCCACATCTAGCACACTGCGCCCCCCCCACATCTAGCACACTGCCCCCCCTCCTACATCTAGCACACTGCCCCCCCCTCCTACATCTAGCACACTGCGCCCCCCCCCCCACATCTAGCACACTGCCCCCCCTCCTACATCTAGCACACTGCCCCCCCTCCTACATCTAGCACACTGCGCCCCCCCACATCTAGCACACTGCGCCCCCCCCCCACATCTAGCACACTGCGCCCCCCCTCCTACATCTAGCACACTGCCCCCCCTCCTACATCTAGCACACTGCCCCCCCCCCCCACATCTAGCACACTGCGCTCCCCCCCCCCCCTACGTCTGGCACACTGAACCTCCTCTACCTCTAGGACACAGCAAATACCACCACCCTCTCTACCTCTAGGACACTGCACTCGGACACGTGCTCTGTATAAGCCCGTGTACCTCTAGGACACTGCACTCGGACACGTGCTCTGTATAAGCCCGCGTACCTCTAGGACACTGCACTCGGACACGTCCTCTGTATAAGCCCGTGTACCTCTAGGACACTGCACTCGGACACGTGCTCTGTATAAGCCCGCGTACCTCTAGGACACTGCACTCGGACACATGCTCTGTATAAGCCCGTGTACCTCTAGGACACTGCACTCGGACACATGCTCTGTATAAGCCCGTGTACCTCTAGGACACTGCACTCGGACACGTGCTCTGTATAAGCCCGCGTACCTCTAGGACACTGCACTCGGACACATGCTCTGTATAAGCCCGCGTACCTCTAGGACACTGCACTCGGACACATGCTCTGTATAAGCCCGCGTACCTCTAGGACACTGCACTCGGACACGTGCTCTGTATAAGCCCGTGTACCTCTAGGACACTGCACTCGGACACGTGCTCTGTATAAGCCCGTGTACCTCTAGGACACTGCACTCGGACACATGCTCTGTATAAGCCCGTGTACCTCTAGGACACTGCACTCGGACACGTGCTCTGTATAAGCCCGTGTACCTCTAGGACACTGCACTCGGACACGTGCTCTGTATAAGCCCGTGTACCTCTAGGACACTGCACTCGGACACATGCTCTGTATAAGCCCGCGTACCTCTAGGACACTGCACTCGGACACGTGCTCTGTATAAGCCCGCGTACCTCTAGGACACTGCACTCGGACACGTGCTCTGTATAAGCCCGCGTACCTCTAGGACACTGCACTCGGACACGTGCTCTGTATAAGCCCGCGTACCTCTAGGACACTGCACTCGGACACGTGCTCTGTATAAGCCCGCGTACCTCTAGGACACTGCACTCGGACACGTGCTCTGTATAAGCCCGCGTACCTCTAGGACACTGCACTCGGACACATGCTCTGTATAAGCCTGCGTACCTCTAGGACACTGCACTCGGACACGTGCTCTGTATAAGCCCGCGTACCTCTAGGACACTGCACTCGGACACGTGCTCTGTATAAGCCTGTGTACCTCTAGGACACTGCACTCGGACACGTGCTCTGTATAAGCCTGCGTACCTCTAGGACACTGCACTCGGACACGTGCTCTGTATAAGCCTGCGTACCTCTAGGACACTGCACTCGGACACGTGCTCTGTATAAGCCCGCGTACCTCTAGGACACTGCACTCGGACACATGCTCTGTATAAGCCCGCGTACCTCTAGGACACTGCACTCGGACACATGCTCTGTATAAGCCCGCGTACCTCTAGGACACTGCACTCGGACACGTGCTCTGTATAAGCCCGCGTACCTCTAGGACACTGCACTCGGACACGTGCTCTGTATAAGCCCGCGTACCTCTAGGACACTGCACTCGGACACGTGCTCTGTATAAGCCCGCGTACCTCTAGGACACTGCACTCGGACACGTGCTCTGTATAAGCCCGCGTACCTCTAGGACACTGCACTCGGACACGTGCTCTGTATAAGCCCGCGTACCTCTAGGACACTGCACTCGGACACGTGCTCTGTATAAGCCCGCGTACCTCTAGGACACTGCACTCGGACACATGCTCTGTATAAGCCCGCGTACCTCTAGGACACTGCACTCGGACACATGCTCTGTATAAGCCCGCGTACCTCTAGGACACTGCACTCGGACACGTGCTCTGTATAAGCCCGCGTACCTCTAGGACACTGCACTCGGACACGTGCTCTGTATAAGCCCGCGTACCTCTAGGACACTGCACTCGGACACATGCTCTGTATAAGCCCGCGTACCTCTAGGACACTGCACTCGGACACGTGCTCTGTATAAGCCCGCGTACCTCTAGGACACTGCACTCGGACACGTGCTCTGTATAAGCCTGCGTACCTCTAGGACACTGCACTCGGACACGTGCTCTGTATAAGCCTGCGTACCTCTAGGACACTGCACTCGGACACATGCTCTGTATAAGCCCGCGTACCTCTAGGACACTGCACTCGGACACGTGCTCTGTATAAGCCCGCGTACCTCTAGGACACTGCACTCGGACACGTGCTCTGTATAAGCCCGCGTACCTCTAGGACACTGCACTCGGACACGTGCTCTGTATAAGCCCGCGTACCTCTAGGACACTGCACTCGGACACATGCTCTGTATAAGCCCGCGTACCTCTAGGACACTGCACTCGGACACGTGCTCTGTATAAGCCCGCGTACCTCTAGGACACTGCACTCGGACACGTGCTCTGTATAAGCCCGCGTACCTCTAGGACACTGCACTCGGACACGTGCTCTGTATAAGCCCGCGTACCTCTAGGACACTGCACTCGGACACATGCTCTGTATAAGCCCGTGTACCTCTAGGACACTGCACTCGGACACATGCTCTGTATAAGCCCGTGTACCTCTAGGACACTGCACGGCGGACACATGCTCTGTATAAGCCCGTGTACCTCTAGGACACTGCACTCGGACACATGCTCTGTATAAGCCCGCGTACCTCTAGGACACTGCACTCGGACACGTGCTCTGTATAAGCCCGCGTACCTCTAGGACTCAGTTGTTTCTTTTCCTCACAGGCTGGAATCAGACGCGGCTAATCTGTTGTCCAAACTACTGCAGGTAATGTCCCCCCGGGGTCAGGTGGAGGTCATATGGGGTCAAACAGAGTTCAGATAGGGTCACAGGTGGAGGTAGGGACAGGCAATAGTCACATAGGGTCAATGTAAGAGGCAGCGGTAATATGGGGTCAGGCAGGGGTCACAGGTCGATGCAGGGTCAGACAGAGCATAAGGTTTCAAACAAAGGTCACAAATGGAGGTCGGGTCAGAAAAAGCTCATGCAAAGTCACAGGCGGAGGTTGCATAAGGTCCAAGTCATATGGGGTCAAAAGTATTTGCAGGTCACCTCAGGTCACTTGTCCCTGTCACAGCTGGTGGGGAGGAGGCGGATCTCCGCAGAGGAGGCAATGAGGCACCTGTACTTCCAGGCACTGGGGGACCGGATCCACACCCTGTCCGACAGTAAGTGCCACCTCGCACACTCCTCCCCTGCGCACACCTCGCACACTCCTCCCCTGCGCACACCTCGCACACTCCTCCCCTGCGCACACCTCGCACACTCCTCCCCTGCGCACACCTCGCACACTCCTCCCCTGCGCACACCTCGCACACTCCTCCCCTGCGCACACCTCGCACACTCCTCCCCTGCGCACACCTCGCACAATCCTCCCCTGGGCACACCTCGCACACTCCTCCCCTGCGCACACCTCGCACACTCCTCCCCTGCGCACACCTCGCACACTCCTCCCCTGCGCACACCTCGCACACTCCTCCCCTGCGCACACCTCGCACACTCCTCCCCTGCGCACACCTCGCACACTCCTCCCCTGCGCACACCTCGCACACTCCTCCCCTGCGCACACCTCGCACACTCCTCCCCTGCGCACACCTCGCACACTCCTCCCCTGCGCACACCTCGCACAATCCTCCCCTGGGCACACCTCGCACACTCCTCCCCTGCGCACACCTCGCACACTCCTCCCCTGCGCACACCTCGCACACTCCTCCCCTGCGCACACCTCGCACACTCCTCCCCTGCGCACACCTCGCACACTCCTCCCCTGCGCACACCTCGCACAATCCTCCCCTGCGCACACCTCGCACACTCCTCCCCTGCCCACACCTCGCACACTCCTCCCCTGCCCACACCTCGCACACTCCTCCCCTGCGCACACCTCGCACACTCCTCCCCTGCGCACATCTCGTACACTCCTTCCCTGCGCACACCTCGCACACTCCTCCCCTGCACACACCTCGCACACTCCTCCCCTGCGCACACCTCGCACACTCCTCCCCTGCGCACACCTCGCACACTCCTCCCCTGCGCACATCTCGCACACTCCTTCCCTGCGCACACCTCGCACACTCCTCCCCTGCGCACACCTCGCACACTCCTCCCCTGCGCACACCTCGCACACTCCTCCCCTGCGCACACCTCGCACACTCCTCCCCTGCGCACACCTCGCACACTTCTCCCCTGCGCACACCTCGCACACTCCTCCCCTGCGCACACCTCGCACACTCCTCCCCTGCGCACACCTCGCACACTCCTCCCCTGCGCACACCTCGCACACTCCTCCCCTGCGCACACCTCGCACACTCCTCCCCTGCGCACATCTCGCACACTCCTTCCCTGCGCACACCTCGCACACTCCTCCCCTGCGCACACCTCGCACACTCCTCCCCTGCGCACACCTCGCACACTTCTCCCCTGCGCACACCTCGCACACTCCTCCCCTGCGCACACCTCGCACACTCCTCCCCTGCGCACACCTCGCACACTCCTCCCCTGCGCACACCCATCACACTCCTCCCCTGCGCACACCTCGCACACTCCTCCCCTGCGCACACCTCGCACACTCCTCCCCTTCGCACACTCCTCCCCTGCGCACACGTCGCACACTCCTCCCCTGCGCACACCTCGCACACTCTTCCCCTGCGCACACCTCGCACACTCCTCCCCTGCACACACCCATCACACTCCTCCCCTGCGCACACCTCGCACACTCCTTCCCTGCGCACACCTCGCACACTCCATCCCTGCGCACACCTCGCACACTCCTCCCCTGCGCAAACCTCGCACTCCTCCCCTGCGCACACCTCGCACACTCCTCTCCTGCGCACACCTCGCACACTCCTCCCCTGCGCACACCCATCACACTCCTCCCCTGCGCACACCTCGCACACTCCTCCCCTGCGCACACCTCGCACACTCCTCCCCTGCGCACACCTCGCACACTCCTCCCCTGCGCACACCTCACACACTCCTCCCCTGCGCACACCTCGCACACTCCTCCCCTGTGCACACCTCGCACACTCCTCCCCTGCACACACCCATCACACTCCTCCCTGCGCACACCTCGCACACTTCTCCCCTGCGCACACCTCGCACACTTCTCCCCTGCGCACACCTCGCACACTTCTCCCCTGCGCACACCTCGCACACTCCTTCCCTGCACACACCTCGCACACTCCTCCCCTGCGCACACCTCGCACACTCCTCCCCTGCGCACACCTCGCACTCCTCCCCTGCGCACACCTCGCACACTCCTCCCCTGCGCACAACTCGCACACTCCTCCCCTGCGCACACCTCGCACAGTCCTCCCCTGCGCACACCCATCACACTCCTCCCCTGTGCACACCTCGCACACTCCTCCCCTGCGCACACTCCTCCCCTGCGCACACCTCGCACACTCCTCGCCTGCGCACACCTCGCACACTCCTCCCCTGCGCACACCTCGCACACTCCTCCCCTGCGCACACCTCGCACACTCCTCCCCTGCGCACACCTCGCACACTCCTCCCCTGCGCACACCTCGCACACTCCTCCCCTGCGCACACCTCGCACTCCTCCCCTGAGCACACCTCGCACACTCCTCCCCTGCGCACACCTCGCACACTCCTCCCCTGCGCACACCCATCACACTCCTCCCCTGCGCACACCCATCACACTCCTCCCCTGCGCACACCTCGCACTCCTCCCCTGCGCACACCTCACACTCCTCCCCTGCGCACACCTCACACTTCTCCCCTGCGCACACCTCGCACACTCCTCCCCTGCGCACACCTCGCACACTCCTCCCCTGCGCACACCCAGCACACTCCTCCCCTGCGCACACCTCGCACACTCCTCCCCTGCGCACACCTCGCACACTCCTCTCCTGCGCACACCCAGCACACTCCTCCCTTGCGCACACCCAGCACACTCCTCCCCTGTGCACATCTCGCACACTCCTCCTCTGCGCACACCTCGCACACTCCTCCCCTGCGCACACCTCGCACACTCCTCCCCTGCGTACATCTCGCACACTCCTCCTCTGCGCACACCTCGCACACTCCTCCCCTGCGCACACCTCACACACTCCTCCTCTGCGCACACCTCGCACACTCCTCCCCTGCGCACACCTCGCACACTCCTCCCCTGCGCAAACCTTGCACACTCCTCCCCTGCGCACACCTCGCACACTCCTCCCCTGCGCACACCTCGCACTCCTCCCCTGCGCACACCTCGCACACTCCTCCCCTGCGCACACCTTGCACACTCCTCCCCTGCGCACATCCATCACACTCCTCCCCTGCGCACACCCATCACACTCCTCCCCTGCGCACACCCATCACACTCCTCCCCTGTGCACACCTCGCACTCCTCCCTTGCGCACACCTCACACTTCTCCCCTGCGCACACCTCGCACACTCCTCCCCTGCGCACACCTCGCACACTCCTCCCCTGCGCACACCTCGCACACTCCTCCCCTGCGCACACCAGCACACTCCTCCCCTGCGCACACCTCGCACACTCCTCCCCTGCGCACACCTCGCACACTCCTCTCCTGCGCACACCCAGCACACTCCTCCCTTGCGCACACCCAGCACACTCCTCCCTTGCGCACACCCAGCACACTCCTCCCTTGCGCACACTTCGCACACTCCTCCCCTGCGCACACCTCGCACACTCCTCCCCTGCGCACACCCATCACACTCCTCCCCTGCGCACACCTCGCACACTCCTCCCCTGCGCACATCTCGCACACTCCTCCTCTGCGCACACCTCGCACACTCCTCCCCTGCGCACACCTCGCACACTGCTCCCCTGCGCACATCTCGTACACTCCTCCTCTGCGCACACCTCGCACACTCCTCCCCTGCGCACACCTCGCACACTCCTCCTCTGTGCACACCTCGCACACTCCTCCCCTGCGCACACCTCGCACATTCCTCCCCTGCGCACACCTCGCACATTCCTCCCCTGCGCACACCTCGCACACTCCTCTGCGCACACCTCGCACACTCCTCCCCTGCGCACACCTCGCACACTCCTCCTCTGCGCACACCTCGCACACTCCTCCCCTGCGCACACCTCGCACACTCCTCCCCTGCGCACACCTCGCACACTCCTCCCCTGCGCACACCTAGCACACTCCTCCCCTGCGCACACCTCGCACACTCCTCCCCTGCGCACACCTCGCACACTCCTCCCCTGCGCACACCTCGCACACTCCTCCCCTGCGCACACCTCGCACACTCCTCCCCTGCGCACACCTCGCACACTCCTCCCCTGCGCACACTCATCACACTCCTCCCCTGCGCACACCTCACACACTCCTCCCCTGCGCACATCTCGCACACTCCTTCCCTGCGCACACCTCGCACACTCCTCCCCTGCGCACACCTCGCACACTCCTCCCCTGCGCACACCTCGCACACTCCTCCCCTGCGCACACCTCGCACACTTCTCCCCTGCGCACACCTCGCACACTCCTCCCCTGCGCACACCTCGCACACTCCTCCCCTGCGCACACCTCGCACACTCCTCCCCTGCGCACACCTCGCACACTCCTCCCCTGCGCACACCTCGCACACTCCTCCCCTGCGCACATCTCGCACACTCCTTCCCTGCGCACACCTCGCACACTCCTCCCCTGCGCACACCTCGCACACTCCTCCCCTGCGCACACCTCGCACACTTCTCCCCTGCGCACACCTCGCACACTCCTCCCCTGCGCACACCTTGCACACTCCTCCCCTGCGCACACCTCGCACACTCCTCCCCTGCGCACACCCATCACACTCCTCCCCTGCGCACACCTCGCACACTCCTCCCCTGCGCACACCTCGCACACTCCTCCCCTTCGCACACTCCTCCCCTGCGCACACGTCGCACACTCCTCCCCTGCGCACACCTCGCACACTCTTCCCCTGCGCACACCTCGCACACTCCTCCCCTGCACACACCCATCACACTCCTCCCCTGCGCACACCTCGCACACTCCTTCCCTGCGCACACCTCGCACACTCCATCCCTGCGCACACCTCGCACACTCCTCCCCTGCGCAAACCTCGCACTCCTCCCCTGCGCACACCTCGCACACTCCTCTCCTGCGCACACCTCGCACACTCCTCCCCTGCGCACACCCATCACACTCCTCCCCTGCGCACACCTCGCACACTCCTCCCCTGCGCACACTCCTCCCCTGCGCACACCTCGCACACTCCTCCCCTGCGCACACCTCGCACACTCCTCCCCTGCGCACACCTCACACACTCCTCCCCTGCGCACACCTCGCACACTCCTCCCCTGTGCACACCTCGCACACTCCTCCCCTGCACACACCCATCACACTCCTCCCTGCGCACACCTCGCACACTTCTCCCCTGCGCACACCTCGCACACTTCTCCCCTGCGCACACCTCGCACACTTCTCCCCTGCGCACACCTCGCACACTCCTTCCCTGCACACACCTCGCACACTCCTCCCCTGCGCACACCTCGCACACTCCTCCCCTGCGCACACCTCGCACTCCTCCCCTGCGCACACCTCGCACACTCCTCCCCTGCGCACAACTCGCACACTCCTCCCCTGCGCACACCTCGCACAGTCCTCCCCTGCGCACACCCATCACACTCCTCCCCTGTGCACACCTCGCACACTCCTCCCCTGCGCACACTCCTCCCCTGCGCACACCTCGCACACTCCTCGCCTGCGCACACCTCGCACACTCCTCCCCTGCGCACACCTCGCACACTCCTCCCCTGCGCACACCTCGCACACTCCTCCCCTGCGCACACCTCGCACACTCCTCCCCTGCGCACACCTCGCACACTCCTCCCCTGCGCACACCTCGCACTCCTCCCCTGAGCACACCTCGCACACTCCTCCCCTGCGCACACCTCGCACACTCCTCCCCTGCGCACACCCATCACACTCCTCCCCTGCGCACACCCATCACACTCCTCCCCTGCGCACACCTCGCACTCCTCCCCTGCGCACACCTCACACTCCTCCCCTGCGCACACCTCACACTTCTCCCCTGCGCACACCTCGCACACTCCTCCCCTGCGCACACCTCGCACACTCCTCCCCTGCGCACACCCAGCACACTCCTCCCCTGCGCACACCTCGCACACTCCTCCCCTGCGCACACCTCGCACACTCCTCTCCTGCGCACACCCAGCACACTCCTCCCTTGCGCACACCCAGCACACTCCTCCCCTGTGCACATCTCGCACACTCCTCCTCTGCGCACACCTCGCACACTCCTCCCCTGCGCACACCTCGCACACTCCTCCCCTGCGTACATCTCGCACACTCCTCCTCTGCGCACACCTCGCACACTCCTCCCCTGCGCACACCTCACACACTCCTCCTCTGCGCACACCTCGCACACTCCTCCCCTGCGCACACCTCGCACACTCCTCCCCTGCGCAAACCTTGCACACTCCTCCCCTGCGCACACCTCGCACACTCCTCCCCTGCGCACACCTCGCACTCCTCCCCTGCGCACACCTCGCACACTCCTCCCCTGCGCACACCTTGCACACTCCTCCCCTGCGCACATCCATCACACTCCTCCCCTGCGCACACCCATCACACTCCTCCCCTGCGCACACCCATCACACTCCTCCCCTGTGCACACCTCGCACTCCTCCCTTGCGCACACCTCACACTTCTCCCCTGCGCACACCTCGCACACTCCTCCCCTGCGCACACCTCGCACACTCCTCCCCTGCGCACACCTCGCACACTCCTCCCCTGCGCACACCAGCACACTCCTCCCCTGCGCACACCTCGCACACTCCTCCCCTGCGCACACCTCGCACACTCCTCTCCTGCGCACACCCAGCACACTCCTCCCTTGCGCACACCCAGCACACTCCTCCCTTGCGCACACCCAGCACACTCCTCCCTTGCGCACACCTCGCACACTCCTCCCCTGCGCACACCTCGCACACTCCTCCCCTGCGCACACCCATCACACTCCTCCCCTGCGCACACCTCGCACACTCCTCCCCTGCGCACATCTCGCACACTCCTCCTCTGCGCACACCTCGCACACTCCTCCCCTGCGCACACCTCGCACACTGCTCCCCTGCGCACATCTCGTACACTCCTCCTCTGCGCACACCTCGCACACTCCTCCCCTGCGCACACCTCGCACACTCCTCCTCTGTGCACACCTCGCACACTCCTCCCCTGCGCACACCTCGCACATTCCTCCCCTGCGCACACCTCGCACATTCCTCCCCTGCGCACACCTCGCACACTCCTCTGCGCACACCTCGCACACTCCTCCCCTGCGCACACCTCGCACACTCCTCCTCTGCGCACACCTCGCACACTCCTCCCCTGCGCACACCTCGCACACTCCTCCCCTGCGCACACCTCGCACACTCCTCCCCTGCGCACACCTAGCACACTCCTCCCCTGCGCACACCTCGCACACTCCTCCCCTGCGCACACCTCGCACACTCCTCCCCTGCGCACACCTCGCACACTCCTCCCCTGCGCACACCTCGCACACTCCTCCCCTGCGCACACCTCGCACACTCCTCCCCTGCGCACACTCATCACACTCCTCCCCTGCGCACACCTCACACACTCCTCCCCTGCGCACATCTCGCACACTCCTTCCCTGCGCACACCTCGCACACTCCTCCCCTGCGCACACCTCGCACACTCCTCCCCTGCGCACACCTCGCACACTCCTCCCCTGCGCACACCTCGCACACTCCTCCCCTGCGCACACCTCGCACACTCCTCCCCTGCGCACACCTCGCACACTCCTCCCCTGCGCACACCTCGCACACTCCTCCCCTGCGCACACCTCGCACACTCCTCCCCTGCGCACATCTCGCACACTCCTCCTCTGCGCACACCTCGCACACTCCTCCCCTGCGCACACCTCGCACACTCCTCCTCTGTGCACACCCCGCACACTCCTCCCCTGCGCACATCTCGCACTCCTCCTCTGCGCACACCTCGCACACTCCTCCCCTGCGCACACCTCGCACACTCCTCCTCTGTGCACACCTCGCACACTCCTCCCCTGCGCACACCTCGCACACTCCTCCTCTGTGCACACCCCGCACACTCCTCCCCTGCGCACATCTCGCACTCCTCCTCTGCGCACACCTCGCACACTCCTCCCCTGCGCACACCTCGCACACTCCTCCTCTGTGCACACCTCGCACACTCCTCCCCTGCGCACACCTCGCACACTCCTCCCCTGCGCACATCTCGCAAACTCCTCCTCTGCGCACACCTCGCACACTCCTCCCCTGCGCACACCTCGCACACTCCTCCTCTGTGCACACCTCGCACACTCCTCCCCTGCGCACACCTCGCACACTCCTTCCCTGTGCACACCTCGCACACTCCTCCCTATGTGAGCTCTTCCCATCTGTGCTGAGCAAAGGCATCTTCCTGTCTCTTCTTTGTTTTCCAGCCACCTCCATCTTTGTTCTGAAAGAGATCGGTCTGGAGGCAGAGAGCGGGCACAGGACGATCCCCGAGCCAGGTGACACCCCAAATGTACCCTACTCTGAGCCAGGTGACACCCCAAATGTACCCTACTCTGAGCCAGGTGACACCCCAAATGTACCCTACTCTGAGCCAGGTGACACCCCAAATGTACCCTACTCTGAGCCAGGTGACACCCCAAATGTACCCTACTCTGAGCCAGGTGACACCCCAAATGTACCCTACTCTGAGCCAGGTGACACCCCAAATGTACCCTACTCTGAGCCAGGTGACACCCCAAATGTACCCTACTCTGAGCCGGGTGACACTGCCTCCCCCCAATGTACCCTACTCTGAGCCGGGAGACAACCCAAATGTACCCTACTCTGAGCCGGACGACACCCCATATGTACCCTACTCTGAGCCGGGCGACACCCCAAATGTACCCTACTCTGAGGCAGGTGACACCCCAAATGTACCCTACTCTGAGCCAGGTGACACCCCAAATGTACCCTACTCTGAGCCGGACGACACCCCAAATGTACCCTACTCTGAGCCAGGTGACACCCCAAATGTACCCTACTCTGAGCCGGACGACACCCCAAATGTACCCTACTCTGAGCCAGGTGACACCCCAAATGTACCCTACTCTGAGTCAGGTGACACCCCCCATGTCCCTTACTGTGAGCTGGATGACACCTCCCCCTGCCCCACATGCCCCCTACTCTGAGCCGGATGACACAGCACCCCCGCTCCCCCCCCCCCCTTGTACCTTACTGAGCCAGGTGACGGTTCATTAGGCCGCACTGTGTCTATCGGTGGTGTACGTTGCCTCACTGCTTATTAAACATGCCGCTTTTGTCTGAGCATCGGGCAATCTGACACCCGGTCACTGGGTTCAATCATTCTCCATGTTATTTGATAGTTTTTTGGTATTTTATGGCTCGGGTTTGGGCTCCATAAACCAGCTCCCGGCACACGCAGTCGGCACACGCAGTCGGCACACGCAGTCGGCACACGCAGTCGGCACACGCAGTCGGCACACGCAGTCGGCACACGCAGTCCTTTGTATCGCATGCCTCATGTTCAGGATCTCCAGACACTTACAGCAGCAAATGACCGATGGTTAGGAGTCTTTAGGCCGTTTGTGGGATGGGTTGGTCAATCCTCTGCTCCTCTGCACCAGGATCCCTCCTCATTTGCGTGAAGCTCTCTGTCTTTTGTAGATTTTAAATTAATGTCTAAATGTTTTTAATGTCACATCCTGCAAGGAATCTGTGAAACTGACTGCAATCTCCAGCCTCGCTTTGTATCGCCGCAGCGTCTGGAGCCGGTCCCGCCCTGTGCGCTGTGGGAGGTGCAGCGAGACACATCTGGCCCTGTTGTGAGCAGATAGCATGAGACCTTGTGTGAGATTGGGGACTTTAGATCTTTATTCTTCTTTCTCCTGCAGTTAATGGACAGTCTCGCCGACTCAGCCTCGTCCTCTGAGAAATACTTTGAGCTCTATCTTCAGTGAGATCCTGATGACCAGAAGATCGGTGCCTGGACAGAGCTTTACAGACAGCTCTGTGCCCGATGGCCAAGTGAACGTGGATATCAGGCGGTGCCAGCATGTGGCACCTGCAATTCCAGTATTAGCTCTACCCTGCCGTGCGGTCACAGTGCACACTGCGCTGCTGCTGCCGTCCCTCTGGCAGCCCCTAATAGGACTCTGTCCTTTCCTTGCTCGTGTCCCTGTTTTCTCTCGACCACACCCTCGGTCACAGAAGTTTTTTTTTGTCAACTTCCTCTGCGGGCCTCTCTCTGTGACAGTGTGCGGGCCCCTCTGTCTAAGCTGCTCTCATTGTCAGTGTGCAGGGTCTGAGCATGAGAAGTTTAAACTTCCACAGTGATCCTGGATGTTCCCAGTATTAATCAAACTAGAGGGAAGCCAACGACCTGAACTCAGCAGACCTTTTGGTTGCTACTGGCAGGGATGTGATGCTCTGCAGGTCTCTGGCAGGGGAGGGGTTAATCACCATACTAAACTCATGAGTAATTTGGCTCCAGCCAGTTGAGTTGCACACGGGGAAGGCTTATAACCCCCAGCCGACTCCTGCGGGGTAAAGTTGCTACTCTCTTATCCCACTGTACGCACTGGTGAATAGATGTGGGAGGGGGTGTCACACATGTGCCCAAGTCAGAGGTGAAAGGTCACTTTGCATTTCCTAGATACAAGACTGTGCCTGGGCCAAAGCGTGCCGTATTGGATGTGAACAAGTAGCGATGCGCTGCAGGGGAAGATGTGCTGCAGGGACCAGGTAGGAGAGTAGCTGTACAGACGTCTGGCTGTAGCCTTTAACCCTGCTCAGGCCTCAATTCAAGGCACGTTATGGCTGCACTGACTTCCCTATACGACCTATACAATGTCGCCTTTCAGCCAGGAACAGACCCCTCACCCTGCTGCATATCAATGTATGAACAAATATTAAATGTTTGGAAACCACACGCAGGCTTTGGTGAATGTGTTGGGAGAGGGTGCATGTCTGGGTCATGTCAGACGGTTCCCCGTACACAATTTACATATGTTTGCATAACGTCCAGATGCAGCGTGTGAAATGTAATATAAAAGTATACATTTAATAAGGAAAATACCACACGCTCAAGGAATAAGCATTGAGTTTTACTCCCTGTACAACTGCCATTTAGTAGATTCTATTTTATTTATCACAGAATTATTTTATTTTTCAAAAGGACTTTATTCACAAATATGGGACAGCGGTGGGAACGAAATTTGCCCCATCTTATGCAAATGTATACATGGGCCTGTGGGAGGTTTAAATACACATGGCACAATAACCCCCGAGAAACTGTTGGACACGATTCATAGATGATACTTTTTATCTGGAAGGGGCCAAGAGATCTATTATATGTATTTTGAACTTCTATTAACAATGAATTTGGATTGGATTTCAGTAGTGTGAGCGATAATAAACAGATTGCATTTTTAGATCTTTATTTTACTTTTTCATGAAGGCATCAGCCCCATTTACACTAAAATTCAGAATAGGAGAATGTAATGAGTCTCGATGTATGCATCCTCAAACTGGATCAATAACTGAATCAATAACATCCCATCTGGGCAATTATGCAGAGTAAAAAGACATTGCACTTTAGACTCTTGATTTCCAAATAGAAGCTTAACTTTTAGTGAATATATTTCAAGAGATGCACTACAGCGCAGAACTAGTCAACTCCTCTCTGGGAAAGGTAGCAATCTTAAATATAGCAGAATTGATAAGAAAAGGGGACAGAACACAAGTTTTATCACTCTGTGCAATGAGGGAGCACCCCAAATAAAACAAATAAAAAATCTTTACACACTGGAACATCCTTAAACAGGATGGCGTTCTCAGCAATGAAATCTCTGAGACCACAGATTACATACATATATAAAGGTGAGAACTACAAAAGATAGGACGGCCCCATGTTCTCTGAAAGTACAGGTTAATATACCGCTGTTAAGATTAATGTCTTTTTCAAATCTTTCTGTCTCGCATAATTAATGGCCTTAATTCACTCCGGCCCTGCCTGCCCGTTACATACATGTCTATCTTCAGGGACATATTCCTAGGTATAGGTATTCTATAAGATTGATGCTATTAGGGTTATTTGTATTCCTGTAATCACACACTGCTTGCAGTTATGTTTATTCACAAGGTATCACAGCACTGGATGTATAATGGGAATTTGCAAACCCTATATTTTTTAGTACTGATTTGTACATCAGAGCCTGGGGGTCACTGACCTAACAGGAAATAAGTGAATAGAGGTCTCTATAAAGAGACATGCGTGGTTGCCATGACAGAATGGGCAGCTTAAATGTGTGTGACACAACACCCACCAGAACCTAACCCCTGAACAATTGGGCGGCGCGCTCATGGAACGCGCAGGGTGAGCGGGGAAGACGTTATCAGCGCCGTGCGACTCCCAGGCCTGTACTGAGGATGCTGGACGCCAAGCGCTGCCTTCCGTGGTAGCGGCGATTGTCCCTCTTGCTTCTCCTTTGGACCAGGCTGAAAGGACCCTAACCTTCTCCATGCCTTTTTAAAATACAGACGATCGCGAGTTGGCATTTTTTAACCCTTTCTATTTATACTGAATAAATCTTCTTGTGCCATAGAGCGTTTTGCGCGCTTATCTTCTAGTAATACAGACACTAAAATACCTGACATGTATGGTGCACGCCGACCTCGGGTAAAGAACCTACCTGGTCTCTGCGCTCCGTCCGCTGAATACAACAGAGAAAATGCTTAGCAAAACATGATCGCTACATCTTCCAACAGAGAAAATGCTTAGCAAAACATGATCGCTACATCTTCAAACAGAGGAAATGCTTAGCAAAACATGATCGCTACATCTTCAAACAGAGGAAATGCTTAGCAAAACATGATCGCTACATCTTCCAACAGAGGAAATGCTTAGCAAAACATGATCGCTACATCTTCCAACAGAGGAAATGCTTAGCAAAACATGATCGCTACATCTTCCAACAGAGGAAATGCTTAGCAAAACATGATCGCTACATCTTCCAACAGAGAAAATGCTTAGCAAAACATGATCGCTACATCTTCCAACAGAGAAAATGCTTAGCAAAACATGATCGCTAAATCTTCCAACAGCCGTTTGCAAAACCCTCTGAAATATTACTTTATTGTCTGGGGGAAAAACATCAACTGTACAACTGGTTAAGGCACAAGATATGAATCCATTAAAAAACCCTTCTTCCCGTAGTGAGGAAAGCTTTATACAGGGGGGGGGGGGGGGTGGGAGGGGGGGGGAGAGGGGGGCAGTGTTCTTGATCAGTGAGGGCCATCAAGGTTTAGGTCCTGAGAGATGAGATCTTCCTCCACGTTTTCCAGAGCCCACTGATGTTCCGTGATCTCCATGGCTTCCCACTCAGCCTAAGGAGGACACGAGTCAGAGGAGGAGGACACGGTGACACAGAGAGGAGGAGGACACGGTGACACAGAGAGGAGGAGGACACGGTGACACAGAGAGGAGGAGGACACGGTGACACAGAGAGGAGGAGGACACGGTGACACAGAGAGGAGGAGGACACGGTGACACAGAGAGGAGGAGGACACGGTGACACAGAGAGGAGGAGGACACGGTGACACAGAGAGGAGGAGGACACGGTGACACAGAGAGGAGGAGGACACGGTGACACAGAGAGGAGGAGGACACGGTGACACAGAGAGGAGGAGGACACGGTGACACAGAGAGGAGGAGGACACGGTGACACAGAGAGGAGGAGGACACGGTGACACAGAGAGGAGGAGGACACGGTGACACAGAGAGGAGGAGGACACGGTGACACAGAGAGGAGGAGGACACGGTGACACAGAGAGGAGGAGGACACGGTGACACAGAGAGGAGGAGGACACGGTGACACAGAGAGGAGGAGGACACGGTGACACAGAGAGGAGGAGGACACGGTGACACAGAGAGGAGGAGGACACGGTGACACAGAGAGGAGGAGGACACGGTGACACAGAGAGGAGGAGGACACGGTGACACAGAGAGGAGGAGGACACGGTGACACAGAGAGGAGGAGGACACGGTGACACAGAGAGGAGGAGGACACGGTGACACAGAGAGGAGGAGGACACGGTGACACAGATTGGAGAATGACACGAGACAATAAACCAGAGAGCTTTGGGAGAATCTCACCTTAAAAGCTTTGTTAGTGTCAGGGGGTACAGGTACAGCACCCCCTGTCATCTGATCCTGCATAATACGGCTCTGATCGGCAGCTGTGAGACAGTGAGTAATGACAGCAGCATCAGACTGAGACACTGAGACACCCCCCCTCTCTCTCTCTTCTCTCTCCTCCCTCCCCGCTCACCATTGTCCTGTCCCAGGAGCAGCGTGTACATGCTGCGCAGACCAAACACATTGAGGAAATACCAGGACGCCGAGCTCACCCTACAAGCAGAGCATAGGTCAGGGGTCAAGGGAAATAAGGAGGGGAATCTCACACAAAAAGAAAGCAACGCTTCTTACCAGGAGGCATCGAGTGACACCAGCTCAATCCCACGCTGTAACATGGGTTTAAACCGCAGGGTCAGTGGGAACGGTACTTTCGCTGAAAGAGACGCAGGTCTGATGAGAAGTGCTGACCCCCTAAAGAAGCCCATGCCTGACTACTGAAATACAGCCCCCCACCACATACTTAATCCTCACAGGCTCTTCCTCCCCCACCTACCAGACCCATCCACCCCTGGCGTTATGTTCTAGAGATTACACCTACTCGTGAGGAAGCCAGAGAAGGCCCAGTTGATCCAACCTCCGATGAGGATCATGGGGAGGACGTTGGTGAGATTCCCCTTCATCATCTCAGTGACCATGGTGGGGTCTGTGGGGGGAGAGGAGGTGAGCGAGGAAGAAGGCCGAGCCCGACAGAGGGAATAGGAGTATGTTGGGTGGGCTATTACCTGTCATTGGGTTTCGCTGGATCACTTTCCTCTTGGTTTTCTTGAAGAATCCATTCTCCACGTCATTAAAATAAAACTTCCTCATGATGAAAGACTGTGGGGGCATCATATCGACCGAGGTCAAACTCGCACACAGCGGCAGAGCTCACCTGCCGAGACACACACACACACACACACACACACCTCGCTCACCTGTCGCGACACACACACACAGCGGCAGAGCTCACCTGCCGAGACACACACACACAGCGGCAGAGCTCACCTGCCGAGACACACACACACAGCGGCAGAGCTCACCTGCCGAGACACACACACACACGCACACACGCACACACGCACACCTCGCTCACCTGTCGCGACACATACACACAGCGGCAGAGCTCACCTACCGGGACACACACACACCTCGCTCACCTGTCGCGGGACACACGCACACACGCAGAGCTCACTCGCCTGTCGCGGGACACACGCACACACATGCGGAGCTCACTCGCCTGTCGCTGGACACACGCACACACGCAGAGCTCACTCGCCTGTCGCGGGACACACGCGCACACACGCAGAGCTCACTCGCCTGTCGCGGGACACGCGCAACACGCACACACGCAGAGCTCACTCGCCTGTCGCGGGACACACGTGCACATGCAGAGCTCACTCGCCTGTCGCGGGACACACGCACACACGCAGAGCTCACTCGCCTGTCGCGGGACACGCGCACAGAAGCAGAGCTCACTCGCCTGTCGCGGGACACACGCGCACACACGCAGAGCTCACTCGCCTGTCGCGGGACACGCGCAACACGCACACACGCAGAGCTCACTCACCTGTCGCGGGACACACGCGCACACGCAGAGCTCACTCGCCTGTCGCGGGACACACGCACACACGCAGAGCTCACTCGCCTGTCGCGGGACACACGTGCACATGCAGAGCTCACTCGCCTGTCGCGGGACACACGCACACACGCAGAGCTCACTCGCCTGTCGCGGGACACACGCACACACGCAGAGCTCACTCGCCTGTCGCGGGACACACGTGCACATGCAGAGCTCACTCGCCTGTCGCGGGACACACGCACACACGCAGAGCTCACTCGCCTGTCGCGGGACACACGCACACACGCAGAGCTCACTCGCCTGTCGCGGGACACACGTGCACATGCAGAGCTCACTCGCCTGTCGCGGGACACGCGCAACACGCACACACGCAGAGCTCACTCACCTGTCGCGGGACACACGTGCACATGCAGAGCTCACTCGCCTGTCGCGGGACACGCGCACACGCAGAGCTCACTCGCCTGTCGCGGGACACGCGCACACGCAGAGCTCACTCGCCTGTCGCTGGACACACGCACACATGCAGAGCTCACTCGCCTGTCGCGGGACACACGCACACACACGCAGAGCTCGCTCGCCTGTCGCGGGACACACACGCACACACGCAGAGCTCACTCGCCTGTCGCGGGACACGCGCAACACGCACACATGCAGAGCTCACTCGCCTGTCGCGGGACACACGTGCACATGCAGAGCTCACTCGCCTGTCGCGGGACACACGCACACACGCAGAGCTCACTCGCCTGTCGCGGGACACACGCGCACACACGCAGAGCTCACTCGCCTGTCGCGGGACACGCGCAACACGCACACACGCAGAGCTCACTCACCTGTCGCGGGACACACGCGCACACGCAGAGCTCACTCGCCTGTCGCGGGACACACGTGCACATGCAGAGCTCACTCGCCTGTCGCGGGACACACGCACACACGCAGAGCTCACTCGCCTGTCGCGGGACACACGCACACACGCAGAGCTCACTCGCCTGTCGCGGGACACACGTGCACATGCAGAGCTCACTCGCCTGTCGCGGGACACGCGCAACACGCACACACGCAGAGCTCACTCGCCTGTCGCGGGACACACGCACACACGCAGAGCTCACTCACCTGTCGCGGGACACACGTGCACATGCAGAGCTCACTCGCCTGTCGCGGGACACGCGCACACGCAGAGCTCACTCGCCTGTCGCTGGACACACGCACACATGCAGAGCTCACTCGCCTGTCGCGGGACACACGCACACACACGCAGAGCTCGCTCGCCTGTCGCGGGACACACACGCACACACGCAGAGCTCACTCGCCTGTCGCGGGACACACGCACACACATGCAGAGCTCACTCGCCTGTCGCGGGACACACACGCACACACGCAGAGCTCACTCGCCTGTCGCGGGACACACGCACACATGCAGAGCTCACTCGCCTGCCGCGGGACACGCGCAGAGCTCACTCGCCTGTCGCGGGACACGCGCACACACGCTGAGCTCGCTCGCCTGGCGCGGGACACACGCGCACACACGCAGAGCTCACTCGCCTGGCGCGGGACACACACGCACACACGCAGAGCTCACTCGCCTGTCGCGGGACACGCGCACACACGCAGAGCTCACTCGCCTGTCGCGGGACACACGCACACATGCAGAGCTCACTCGCCTGTCGCGGGACACGCGCACACACGCAGAGCTCACTCGCCTGTCGCGGGACACGTGCGCACACGCAGAGCTCACTCGCCTGTCGCTGGACACACGCACACATGCAGAGCTCACTCGCCTGTCGCGGGACACACGCACACACACGCAGAGCTCGCTCGCCTGTCGCGGGACACACACGCACACACGCAGAGCTCACTCGCCTGTCGCGGGACACACGCACACACATGCAGAGCTCACTCGCCTGTCGCGGGACACACACGCACACACGCAGAGCTCACTCGCCTGTCGCGGGACACACGCACACATGCAGAGCTCACTCGCCTGCCGCGGGACACGCGCAGAGCTCACTCGCCTGTCGCGGGACACGCGCACACACGCTGAGCTCGCTCGCCTGTCGCGGGACACACGCACACACGCAGAGCTCACTCGCCTGTCGCGGGACACACGCACACACGCAGAGCTCACTCGCCTGTCGCGGGACACACGTGCACATGCAGAGCTCACTCGCCTGTCGCGGGACACGCGCAACACGCACACACGCAGAGCTCACTCACCTGTCGCGGGACACACGTGCACATGCAGAGCTCACTCGCCTGTCGCGGGACACGCGCACACGCAGAGCTCACTCGCCTGTCGCGGGACACGCGCACACGCAGAGCTCACTCGCCTGTCGCTGGACACACGCACACATGCAGAGCTCACTCGCCTGTCGCGGGACACACGCACACACACGCAGAGCTCGCTCGCCTGTCGCGGGACACACACGCACACACGCAGAGCTCACTCGCCTGTCGCGGGACACGCGCAACACGCACACATGCAGAGCTCACTCGCCTGTCGCGGGACACACGTGCACATGCAGAGCTCACTCGCCTGTCGCGGGACACACGCACACACGCAGAGCTCACTCGCCTGTCGCGGGACACACGCGCACACACGCAGAGCTCACTCGCCTGTCGCGGGACACGCGCAACACGCACACACGCAGAGCTCACTCACCTGTCGCGGGACACACGCGCACACGCAGAGCTCACTCGCCTGTCGCGGGACACACGTGCACATGCAGAGCTCACTCGCCTGTCGCGGGACACACGCACACACGCAGAGCTCACTCGCCTGTCGCGGGACACACGCACACACGCAGAGCTCACTCGCCTGTCGCGGGACACACGTGCACATGCAGAGCTCACTCGCCTGTCGCGGGACACGCGCAACACGCACACACGCAGAGCTCACTCGCCTGTCGCGGGACACACGCACACACGCAGAGCTCACTCACCTGTCGCGGGACACACGTGCACATGCAGAGCTCACTCGCCTGTCGCGGGACACGCGCACACGCAGAGCTCACTCGCCTGTCGCTGGACACACGCACACATGCAGAGCTCACTCGCCTGTCGCGGGACACACGCACACACACGCAGAGCTCGCTCGCCTGTCGCGGGACACACACGCACACACGCAGAGCTCACTCGCCTGTCGCGGGACACACGCACACACATGCAGAGCTCACTCGCCTGTCGCGGGACACACACGCACACACGCAGAGCTCACTCGCCTGTCGCGGGACACACGCACACATGCAGAGCTCACTCGCCTGCCGCGGGACACGCGCAGAGCTCACTCGCCTGTCGCGGGACACGCGCACACACGCTGAGCTCGCTCGCCTGGCGCGGGACACACGCGCACACACGCAGAGCTCACTCGCCTGGCGCGGGACACACACGCACACACGCAGAGCTCACTCGCCTGTCGCGGGACACGCGCACACACGCAGAGCTCACTCGCCTGTCGCGGGACACACGCACACATGCAGAGCTCACTCGCCTGTCGCGGGACACGCGCACACACGCAGAGCTCACTCGCCTGTCGCGGGACACGTGCGCACACGCAGAGCTCACTCGCCTGTCGCTGGACACACGCACACATGCAGAGCTCACTCGCCTGTCGCGGGACACACGCACACACACGCAGAGCTCGCTCGCCTGTCGCGGGACACACACGCACACACGCAGAGCTCACTCGCCTGTCGCGGGACACACGCACACACATGCAGAGCTCACTCGCCTGTCGCGGGACACACACGCACACACGCAGAGCTCACTCGCCTGTCGCGGGACACACGCACACATGCAGAGCTCACTCGCCTGCCGCGGGACACGCGCAGAGCTCACTCGCCTGTCGCGGGACACGCGCACACACGCTGAGCTCGCTCGCCTGGCGCGGGACACACGCGCACACACGCAGAGCTCACTCGCCTGGCGCGGGACACACACGCACACACGCAGAGCTCACTCGCCTGTCGCGGGACACGCGCACACACGCAGAGCTCACTCGCCTGTCGCGGGACACACGCACACACGCAGAGCTCACTCGCCTGTCGCGGGACACGCGCACACACGCAGAGCTCACTCGCCTGTCGCGGGACACGTGCACACACGCAGAGCTCACTCGCCTGTCGCGGGACACACGCACACACATGCAGAGCTCACTCGCCTGTCGCGGGACACACGCGCACACATGCAGAGCTCACTCGCCTGTCGCGGGACACACGCGCACACGCAGAGCTCACTCGCCTGGCGCGGGACACACGCGCACACATGCAGAGCTCACTCGCCTGGCGCGGGACACACACGCACACATGCAGAGCTCACTCGCCTGGCGCGGGAGACACGCACACACGCAGAGCTCACTCGCCTGTCGCGGGACACACGCACACACGCAGAGCTCACTCGCCTGTCGCGGGACACACGCACACACGCAGAGCTCACTCGCCTGTCGCGGGACACGCGCACACACGCTGAGCTCGCTCGCCTGGCGCGGGACACACGCGCACACACGCAGAGCTCACTCGCCTGGCGCGGGACACACACGCACACACGCAGAGCTCACTCGCCTGTCGCGGGACACGCGCACACACGCAGAGCTCACTCGCCTGTCGCGGGACACACGCACACATGCAGAGCTCACTCGCCTGTCGCGGGACACGCGCACACACGCAGAGCTCACTCGCCTGTCGCGGGACACGTGCACACACGCAGAGCTCACTCGCCTGTCGCGGGACACACGCACACACATGCAGAGCTCACTCGCCTGTCGCGGGACACACGCGCACACATGCAGAGCTCACTCGCCTGTCGCGGGACACACGCGCACACGCAGAGCTCACTCGCCTGGCGCGGGACACACGCGCACACATGCAGAGCTCACTCGCCTGGCGCGGGACACACACGCACACATGCAGAGCTCACTCGCCTGGCGCGGGAGACACGCACACATGCAGAGCTCACTCGCCTGTCGCGGGACACACGCACACACGCAGAGCTCACTCGCCTGTCGCGGGACACACGCACACACGCAGAGCTCACTCGCCTGTCGCGGGACACGCGCACACACGCAGAGCTCACTCGCCTGTCGCGGGACACACGCACACATGCAGAGCTCACTCGCCTGTCGCGGGACACACGCACACACGCACACATGCAGAGCTCACTCGCCTGTCGCGGGACACACGCACACACGCACACACGCAGAGCTCACTCGCCTGTCGCGGGACACGCGCACACACGCAGAGCTCACTCGCCTGTCGCGGGACACGCGCACACATGCAGAGCTCACTCGCCTGTCGCGGGACACGTGCACATGCAGAGCTCACTCGCCTGTCGCGGGACACGCGCACACATGCAGAGCTCGCTCGCCTGTCGCGGGACACACGCACACATGCAGAGCTCACTCGCCTGTCGCGGGACACGCGCACACATGCAGAGCTCACTCGCCTGTCGCGGGACACACGTACACATACAGAGCTCACTCGCCTGTCGCGGGACACACGCACACACGCAGAGCTCACTCGTCTGTCGCGGGACACACGCACACACGCAGAGCTCACTCGTCTGTCGCGGGACACGCGCACACACGCAGAGCTCACTCGCCTGTCGCGGGACACACGCACACACGCAGAGCTCACTCGCCTGTCACGGGACACGCGCGCACACGCAGAGCTCACTCGCCTGTCGCGGGACACACGCACACACGCAGAGCTCACTCGTATGTCGCGGGACACGCGCACACACGCAGAGCTCACTCGCCTGTCGCGGGACACGCGCACACACGCAGAGCTCACTCGCCTGTCGCGGGACACGCGCACACATGCAGAGCTCACTCGTATGTCGCGGGACACACGCACACACGCAGAGCTCACTCGCCTGTCGCGGGACACACGCACACATGCAGAGCTCACTCGTATGTCGCGGGACACACGCACACACGCAGAGCTCACTCGTCTGTCGCGGGACACGCGCACACATGCAGAGCTCACTCGCCTGTCGCGGGACACACGCACACACGCAGAGCTCACTCGTATGTCGCGGGACACACGTGCACACACGCAGAGCTCACTCGCCTGTCGCGGGACACGCGCACACACGCAGAGCTCACTCGTATGTCGCGGGACACACGTGCACACGCAGAGCTCACTCGTATGTCGCGGGACACACGTGCACACACGCAGAGCTCACTCGTATGTCGCGGGACACACGTACACATGCAGAGCTCACTCGCCTGTCGCGGGACACACGTGCACACACGCAGAGCTCACTCGCCTGTCGCGGGACACGCGCACACACGCAGAGCTCACTCGCCTGTCGCGGGACACACGTACACACGCAGAGCTCACTCGTATGTCGCGGGACACACGTACACACGCAGAGCTCACTCGTATGTCGCGGGACACACGTGCACACGCAGAGCTCACTCGTATGTCGCGGGACACACGTGCACACACGCAGAGCTCACTCGTATGTCGCGGGACACGCGCACACACGCAGAGCTCACTCGCCTGTCACGGGACACACGTACACACGCAGAGCTCACTCGCCTGTCACGGGACACACGTACACACGCAGAGCTCACTCGTATGTCGTGGGACACACGTGCACACGCAGAGCTCACTCGTATGTCGCGGGACACACGTGCACACACGCAGAGCTCACTCGTATGTCGCGGGACACACGTGCACACACGCAGAGCTCACTCGTATGTCGCGGGACACACGTGCACACACGCAGAGCTCACTCGCCTGTCGCGGGACACGCGCACACACGCAGAGCTCACTCGTATGTCGCGGGACACACGTGCACACGCAGAGCTCACTCGTATGTCGCGGGACACACGTGCACACACGCAGAGCTCACTCGTATGTCGCGGGACACACGCACACACGCAGAGCTCACTCGTCTGTCGCGGGACACACGCACACACGCAGAGCTCACTCGTCTGTCGCGGGACACACACGCAGAGCTCACTCGCCTGTCGCGGGACACGCGCACACACGCAGAGCTCACTCACCTGTCGCGGGACACACGTACACACGCAGAGCTCACTCGTATGTCGCGGGACACACGTGCACACGCAGAGCTCACTCGCCTGTCGCGGGACACACGTGCACACGCAGAGCTCACTCGCCTGTCGCGGGACACACGTACACATGCAGAGCTCACTCGCCTGTCGCGGGACACGCGCACACACGCAGAGCTCACTCGCCTGTCACGGGACACACGTACACACGCAGAGCTCACTCGTATGTCGCGGGACACACGTGCACACGCAGAGCTCACTCGTATGTCGCGGGACACACGTGCACACACGCAGAGCTCACTCGCCTGTCGCGGGACACACGCACACACGCAGAGCTCACTCGCCTGTCGCGGGACACGCGCACACACGCAGAGCTCACTCGCCTGTCGCGGGACACACGCACACATGCAGAGCTCACTCGCCTGTCGCGGGACACACGCACACACGCACACATGCAGAGCTCACTCGCCTGTCGCGGGACACACGCACACACGCACACACGCAGAGCTCACTCGCCTGTCGCGGGACACGCGCACACACGCAGAGCTCACTCGCCTGTCGCGGGACACGCGCACACATGCAGAGCTCACTCGCCTGTCGCGGGACACGTGCACATGCAGAGCTCACTCGCCTGTCGCGGGACACGCGCACACATGCAGAGCTCGCTCGCCTGTCGCGGGACACACGCACACACGCAGAGCTCACTCGTCTGTCGCGGGACACACGCACACACGCAGAGCTCACTCGTCTGTCGCGGGACACGCGCACACACGCAGAGCTCACTCGCCTGTCGCGGGACACACGCACACACGCAGAGCTCACTCGCCTGTCGCGGGACACACGCACACACGCAGAGCTCACTCGCCTGTCACGGGACACGCGCGCACACGCAGAGCTCACTCGCCTGTCGCGGGACACACGCACACACGCAGAGCTCACTCGTATGTCGCGGGACACGCGCACACACGCAGAGCTCACTCGCCTGTCGCGGGACACGCGCACACACGCAGAGCTCACTCGCCTGTCGCGGGACACGCGCACACATGCAGAGCTCACTCGTATGTCGCGGGACACACGCACACACGCAGAGCTCACTCGCCTGTCGCGGGACACACGCACACATGCAGAGCTCACTCGTATGTCGCGGGACACACGCACACACGCAGAGCTCACTCGTCTGTCGCGGGACACGCGCACACATGCAGAGCTCACTCGCCTGTCGCGGGACACACGCACACACGCAGAGCTCACTCGTATGTCGCGGGACACACGTGCACACACGCAGAGCTCACTCGCCTGTCGCGGGACACGCGCACACACGCAGAGCTCACTCGTATGTCGCGGGACACACGTGCACACGCAGAGCTCACTCGTATGTCGCGGGACACACGTGCACACACGCAGAGCTCACTCGTATGTCGCGGGACACACGTACACATGCAGAGCTCACTCGCCTGTCGCGGGACACACGTGCACACACGCAGAGCTCACTCGCCTGTCGCGGGACACGCGCACACACGCAGAGCTCACTCGCCTGTCGCGGGACACACGTACACACGCAGAGCTCACTCGTATGTCGCGGGACACACGTACACACGCAGAGCTCACTCGTATGTCGCGGGACACACGTGCACACGCAGAGCTCACTCGTATGTCGCGGGACACACGTGCACACACGCAGAGCTCACTCGTATGTCGCGGGACACGCGCACACACGCAGAGCTCACTCGCCTGTCACGGGACACACGTACACACGCAGAGCTCACTCGCCTGTCACGGGACACACGTACACACGCAGAGCTCACTCGTATGTCGCGGGACACACGTGCACACGCAGAGCTCACTCGTATGTCGCGGGACACACGTGCACACACGCAGAGCTCACTCGTATGTCGCGGGACACGCGCACACACGCAGAGCTCACTCGCCTGTCGCGGGACACACGCACACACGCAGAGCTCACTCGTATGTCGCGGGACACACGCACACACGCAGAGCTCACTCGTATGTCGCGGGACACACGTGCACACACGCAGAGCTCACTCGCCTGTCGCGGGACACGCGCACACACGCAGAGCTCACTCGTATGTCGCGGGACACACGTGCACACGCAGAGCTCACTCGTATGTCGCGGGACACACGTGAACACGCAGAGCTCACTCGTATGTCGCGGGACACACGCACACACGCAGAGCTCACTCGTCTGTCGCGGGACACACGCACACACGCAGAGCTCACTCGTCTGTCGCGGGACACACACGCAGAGCTCACTCGCCTGTCGCGGGACACGCGCACACACGCAGAGCTCACTCACCTGTCGCGGGACACACGTACACACGCAGAGCTCACTCGTATGTCGCGGGACACACGTGCACACGCAGAGCTCACTCGCCTGTCGCGGGACACACGTGCACACGCAGAGCTCACTCGCCTGTCGCGGGACACACGTACACATGCAGAGCTCACTCGCCTGTCGCGGGACACGCGCACAAACGCAGAGCTCACTCGCCTGTCACGGGACACACGTACACACGCAGAGCTCACTCGTATGTCGCGGGACACACGTGCACACGCAGAGCTCACTCGTATGTCGCGGGACACACGTGCACACACGCAGAGCTCACTCGTATGTCGCGGGACACGCGCACACACGCAGAGCTCACTCGCCTGTCGCGGGACACGCGCACACACGCAGAGCTCACTCGCCTGTCGCGGGACACACGCACACACGCAGAGCTCACTCGTATGTCGCGGGACACACGTGCACACACGCAGAGCTCACTCGCCTGTCGCGGGACACGCGCACACACGCAGAGCTCACTCGTATGTCGCGGGACACACGTGCACACGCAGAGCTCACTCGTATGTCGCGGGACACACGTGCACACACGCAGAGCTCACTCGTATGTCGCGGGACACACGTACACACACGCAGAGCTCACTCGCCTGTCACGGGACACACGTACACATGCAGAGCTCACTCGCCTGTCGCGGGACACACGCACACACGCAGAGCTCACTCGCCTGTCGCGGGACACACGTACACACGCAGAGCTCACTCGTATGTCGCGGGACACACGTGCACACGCAGAGCTCACTCGCCTGTTGCGGGACACACGTACACATGCAGAGCTCACTCGCCTGTCGCGGGACACGCGCACACACGCAGAGCTCACTCGTCTGTCGCGGGACACGCGCACACACGCAGAGCTCACTCGCCTGTCACGGGACACACGTACACACGCAGAGCTCACTCGTATGTTGCGGGACACACGTGCACACGCAGAGCTCACTCGTATGTCGCGGGACACACGTGCACACACGCAGAGCTCACTCGTATGTCGCGGGACACGCGCACACGTAGAGCTCACTCGCCTGTTGCGGGACACGCGCACACACGCAGAGCTCACTCGCCTGTCGCGGGACACACGCACACACGCAGAGCTCACTCGTATGTCGCGGGACACACGTGCACACACGCAGAGCTCACTCGCCTGTCGCGGGACACGCGCACACACGCAGAGCTCACTCGTATGTCGCGGGACACACGTGCACACGCAGAGCTCACTCGTATGTCGCGGGACACACGTGCACACACGCAGAGCTCACTCGTATGTCGCGGGACACACGTACACACACGCAGAGCTCACTCGCCTGTCGCGGGACACACGCACACACGCAGAGCTCACTCGCCTGTCGCGGGACACACGCACACACGCAGAGCTCACTCGCCTGTCGCGGGACACACGCACACATGCAGAGCTCACTCGCCTGTCGCGGGACACACGCACACACGCAGAGCTCACTCGCCTGTCGCGGGACACACGCACACACGCAGAGCTCACTCGCCTGTCGCGGGACACACGCACACACGCAGAGCTCACTCGCCTGTCGCGGGACACACGCACACACGCAGAGCTCACTCGCCTGTCGCGGGATGTACTTTCCATTCTCCCTCAGGACTCGGCTCCGCAGAAGAACCTGACTGAGAGGGACAGAGAAACAGCTCAGATCAGAGAAAGAATCGTGTGGGGGGGGGGGGGGGGAAGGGGAGGAGAGAATGGATCGGGGGGGGGGAGGAGAGAATGGATCGGGGGGGGGAGGAGAGAATGGATCGGGGGGGGAGGAGAGAATGGATCGGGGGGGGAGGAGAGAATGGATCGGGGGGGGAGGAGAGAATGGATCGGGGGGAGGGGAGAGAATGGATCGGGGGGGGAGGAGAGAATGGACGGGGGGGGAGGAGAGAATGGACGGGGGGGGGGGGGGAGGAGAGAATGGACGGGGGGGGGAGGAGAGAATGGACGGGGGGGGGAGGAGAGAATGGACGGGGGGGGGGAGGAGAGAATGGACGGGGGGGGGGGAGGAGAGAATGGACGGGGGGGGGGGAGGAGAGAATGGACGGGGGGGGGGGAGGAGAGAATGGACGGGGGGGGGGAGGAGAGAATGGACGGGGGGGGGAGGAGAGAATGGACGGGGGGGGGGGAGGAGAGAATGGACGGGGGGGGAGGAGAGAATGGACGGGGGGGGGAGGAGAGAATGGACGGGGGGGGGGAGGAGAGAATGGACGGGGGGGGGAGGAGAGAATGGACGGGGGGGGGAGGAGAGAATGGACGGGGGGGGGAGGAGAGAATGGACGGGGGGGGGAGGAGAGAATGGACGGGGGGGGAGGAGAGAATGGACGGGGGGGAGGAGAGAATGGACGGGGGGGGAGGAGAGAATGGACGGGGGGGGAGGAGAGAATGGACGGGGGGGGAGGAGAGAATGGACGGGGGGGGGAGGAGAGAATGGACGGGGGGGGAGGAGAGAATGGACGGGGGGGGAGGAGAGAATGGACGGGGGGGAGGAGAGAATGGACGGGGGGGGGGGAGAGAATGGACGGGGGGGGGGGAGAGAATGGACGGGGGGGGGGGAGAGAATGGACGGGGGGGGGGGAGAGAATGGACGGGGGGGGGGGAGAGAATGGACGGGGGGGGGGGAGAGAATGGACGGGGGGGGGGGAGAGAATGGACGGGGGGGGGGAGAGAATGGACGGGGGGGGGGGGAGAGAATGGACGGGGGGGGGGGGAGAGAATGGACGGGGGGGGGGGAGAGAATGGACGGGGGGGGGGGGGAGAGAATGGACGGGGGGGGGGGGGGGAGAGAATGGACGGGGGGGGGGGGAGAGAATGGACGGGGGGGGGGGGAGAGAATGGACGGGGGGGGGGGGAGAGAATGGACGGGGGGGGGGGGAGAGAATGGACGGGGGGGGGGGGAGAGAATGGACGGGGGGGGGGGAGAGAATGGACGGGGGGGGGGGGGGGAGAGAATGGACGGGGGGGGGGGGGGAGAGAATGGACGGGGGGGGGGGGAGAGAATGGACGGGGGGGGGGGGGGAGAGAATGGATGGGGGGGGAGAGAATGGATGGGGGGGGAGAGAATGGATGGGGGGGGAGAGAATGGATGGGGGGGAGAGAATGGATGGGGGGGAGAGAATGGATGGGGGGGAGAGAATGGATGGGGGGGGAGAGAATGGATGGGGGGGAGAGAATGGATGGGGGGGAGAGAATGGATGGGGGGGGAGAGAATGGATGGGGGGGAGAGAATGGATGGGGGGGAGAGAATGGATGGGGGGGAGAGAATGGATGGGGGGGAGAGAATGGATGGGGGGGAGAGAATGGATGGGGGGGAGAGAATGGATGGGGGGGAGAGAATGGATGGGGGGGAGAGAATGGATGGGGGGGAGAGAATGGATGGGGGGGGGAGAGAATGGATGGGGGGGGGAGAGAATGGATGGGGGGGGGAGAGAATGGATGGGGGGGGAGAGAATGGATGGGGGGGAGAGAATGGACGGGGGGGGAGAGAATGGACGGGGGGGGAGAGAGAATGGACGGGGGGGGAGAGAATGGACGGGGGGGAGAGAATGGACGGGGGGGGAGAGAATGGACGGGGGGGGAGAGAATGGACGGGGGGGGAGAGAATGGACGGGGGGGGAGAGAATGGACGGGGGGGGAGAGAATGGACGGGGGGGGGAGAGAATGGACGGGGGGGGGAGAGAATGGACGGGGGGGGGAGAGAATGGACGGGGGGGGAGAGAATGGATGGGGGGGGAGAGAATGGATGGGGGGGGAGAGAATGGATGGGGGGGGAGAGAATGGATGGGGGGGGAGAGAATGGATGGGGGGGGAGAGAATGGATGGGGGGGGAGAGAATGGATGGGGGGGGAGAGAATGGATGGGGGGGAGAGAATGGATGGGGGGGAGAGAATGGATGGGGGGGAGAGAATGGATGGGGGGGGGAGAGAATGGATGGGGGGGGAGAGAATGGATGGGGGGGGAGAGAATGGATGGGGGGGGAGAGAATGGATGGGGGGGGAGAATGGATGGGGGGGGAGAGAATGGATGGGGGGGGAGAGAATGGATGGGGGGGGAGAGAATGGATGGGGGGGGAGAGAATGGATGGGGGGGGAGAGAATGGATGGGGGGGGAGAGAATGGATGGGGGGGGAGAGAATGGATGGGGGGGGAGAGAATGGATGGGGGGGAGAGAATGGATGGGGGGGAGAGAATGGATGGGGGGAGAGAATGGATGGGGGGGAGAGAATGGATGGGGGGGAGAGAATGGATGGGGGGGAGAGAATGGATGGGGGGGAGAGAATGGATGGGGGGGAGAGAATGGATGGGGGGAGAGAATGGATGGGGGGGAGAGAATGGATGGGGGGGAGAGAATGGATGGGGGGGAGAGAATGGATGGGGGGGAGAGAATGGATGGGGGGGAGAGAATGGATGGGGGGGAGAGAATGGAGGGGGGGGGAGAGAATGGAGGGGGGGGAGAGAATGGAGGGGGGGGGAGAGAATGGAGGGGGGGGGAGAGAATGGAGGGGGGGGGAGAGAATGGAGGGGGGGGGAGAGAATGGATGGGGGGGAGAGAATGGATGGGGGGGAGAGAATGGATGGGGGGGAGAGAATGGATGGGGGGGGGAGAGAATGGATGGGGGGGGGGAGAGAATGGATGGGGGGGGGGAGAGAATGGATGGGGGGGGGAGAGAATGGATGGGGGGGGGGGAGAGAATGGATGGGGGGGGGGAGAGAATGGATGGGGGGGGGAGAGAATGGATGGGGGGGGGGAGAGAATGGATGGGGGGGGGAGAGAATGGATGGGGGGGGGAGAGAATGGATGGGGGGGGAGAGAATGGATGGGGGGGAGAGAATGGATGGGGGGGGGAGAGAATGGATGGGGGGGGGAGAGAATGGATGGGGGGGGGAGAGAATGGATGGGGGGGAGAGAATGGATGGGGGGGAGAGAATGGATGGGGGGGAGATAATGGATGGTGGGGGGGAGAGAATGGATGGGAGGGAGAGAATGGATGGGGGGGGGGAGAGAATGGATGGGGGGGGGAGAGAATGGATGGGGGGGGGGAGAGAATGGATGGGGGGGGGAGAGAATGGATGGGGGGGGAGAGAATGGATGGGGGGGGAGAGAATGGATGGGGGGGGGAGAGAATAGATGGGGGGGAGAGAGAATGGATGGGGGGGGGGAGAGAATGGATGGGGGGGAGAGAATGGATGGGGGGGGAGAGAATGGATGGGGGGGGGAGAGAATGGATGGGGGGGGAGAGAATGGATGGGGGGGGGGAGAGAATGGATGGGGGGGGAGAGAATGGATGGGGGGGGAGAGAATGGATGGGGGGGAGAATGGTCAGAGGTCACACCTGTCACTCAGGGGCTCTAGCTCCACCTTCTTGTCGCCCTGCAGCAGGCGGGTCACGTGGTGGCGCAGGAGGCCGCTCAGGAAGGTGATGAACACGATGGGCAGCACTACCCACAGCCTGATACTGGCGTCCAGCAGCAGCTCGAGGCTCCCCATCTCTCCGTGACGTCACGCCGGAAAAAGCGCAGCACCCGGAAATGGAACCGCCGCGGCTAAAGCTTCCGGGTGACGCTTTGCATCCGCCCGCAGTCAAGATGGCCGCCGGTATTATCACCTGCCCGAGATGTGACTTGTGACGTTTTATTACCCAGAATGCTTCGTATCCCGCGGGCGCTTCCGGGAGCTGCAGACATGGCGAAGGTTCTGCGGTACGAGGCATTTGTGACGGACATTCTGCGGAGAGACCTGCGGTGTGTACCACGTGACTCATTCCAGCGCCACGTGACTGTGCACAGCACCATGTGACACCTCCCAACGCCACGTGACTGCACAGCACGTGACACCTCCCTAATCAGCGCCACGTGACTATACACAGCACCACGTGACACCTCCCAACTCAACACTACGTGACTGCACAGCACCGTGAGACTATACACAGCGCCGTGAGACTATACACAGCGCCGCGAGACTATACACAGCACCACGTGACTATCCACAGCGCCGTGAGGACTATACACAGCACCACGTGACTATACACAGCGCCGTGATACTATACACAGCACCGTGAGACTATACACAGCGCCGTGAGACTATACACAGCGCCGCGAGACTATACACAGCGCCGTGAGACTATACACAGCGCCGTGAGACTATACACAGCACCACGTGACACCTCCCAACTCAACACTACGTGACTGCACAGCACCGTGAGACTATACACAGCGCCGCGAGACCATACACAGCACCACGTGACTATACACAGCGCCGTGAGACTATACACAGCGCCGTGAGACTATACACAGCGCCGCGAGACTATACACAGCGCCGCGAGACTATACACAGCGCCGCGTGACTATACACAGCGCCGTGAGACTATACACAGCGCCGTGAGACTATACACAGCGCCGTGAGACTATACACAGCGCTGCGAGACTATACACAGCACCGCGAGACTATACACAGCGCCACGTGACACCTCCCAACTCAACACTACGTGACTGCACAGCACCGTGAGACTATACACAGCACCGCGTGACTATTCACAGCACCGCGTGACTATACACAGCGCCACGTGACTATACACAGCACCGCGTGACACCTCCGAACTCAGCACCGCGTGACTATACACAGCACCGTGAGACTATACACAGCACCGCGTGACTATACACAGCGCCGCGTGACTATACACAGCGCCACGTGACTATACACAGCGCCGCGTGACTATACACAGCGCCGCGTGACTATACACAGCGCCACGTGACTATACACAGCGCCGCGTGACTATACACAGCGCCGCGTGACTATACACAGCGCCGCGTGACTATACACAGCGCCGCGTGACTATACACAGCGCCGCGTGACTATACACAGCGCCACGTGACTATACACAGCACCGCGTGACTTTCTCGACTTCCTTTGAAAGGTTTTTTCTTACCTTCTTTCCAGTCCTTAGGCTGTGCTCTGTGCACTCTGTCTGCTCTGTCTACTCTGTGCGCTCTGTCTGCTCTGTCTACTCTGTGCGCTCTGTGCGCTCTGTCTGCTCTGTGCGCTCTGTCTGCTCTGTCTTCTCTGTGCGCTCTGTGCGCTCTGTCTGCTCTGTGCGCTCTGTCTGCTCTGTCTTCTCTGTGCGCTCTGTCTGCTCTGTCTGCTTTGTGTGCTCTGTCTGCTCTGTGCACTCTGTCTGCTCTGTCTACTCTGTGCGCTCTGTGCGCTCTGTCTGCTCTGTGCGCTCTGTCTGCTCTGTCTTCTCTGTGCGCTCTGTCTGCTCTGTCTGCTTTGTGTGCTCTTTCTGCTCTGTGCGCTCTGTGTGCTCTGTGTGCTCTGTGTGCTCTGTGCGCTCTGTGTGCTCTGTGTGCTCTGTGCGCTCTGTCTGCTCTGTGCGCTCTGTCTGCTCTGTCTGCTCTGTGCGCTCTGTGCGCTCTGTCTGCTCTGTTTGTTACTGTGCTATTCTAGGATAGATCTAATCACCACGAGCGCTCACCTGATTCCCAAAATCACAGCCTCAAACATTCACAACATAAGGTGGTCGGACCACGCTCTGGTAGAAATAGAGAAGGTCAACTTTCACGCTAAATCACATAGATCCCACTGGAAACTTAACGAAGCTTTATTAAAAATCCCAGAAATAATCTGAGATTTGGATACAGAGATAAAGGCCTTCTTCCAGATAAAGGAGGGAAGTGTAGCTGCTTGAGAAGGAGTGGCTCAGTGAGTAAAGACACTGACTGGCACTGAGTGTGAAGCAGGGGAGCCTGGGAGAAGGAGCGGCTCAGTGAGTAAAGACACTGACTGGCACTGAGTGTGATGCAGGGGAACCTGGGAGAAGGAGCGGCTCAGTGAGTAAAGACACTGACTGGCACTGAGTGTGAAGCAGGGGAACCTGGGAGAGGGAGCGGCTCAGTGAGTAAAGACACTGACTGGCACCGAGTGTGAAGCAGGGGAGCCTGGGAGAAGGAGCGGCTCAGTGAGTAAAGACACTGACTGGCACTGAGTGTGAAGCAGGGGAACCTGGGAGAAGCAGCGGCTCAGTGAGTAAAGACACTGACTGGCACCGAGTGTGAAGCAGGGGAACCTGGGAGAAGGAGCGGCTCAGTGAGTAAAGACACTGACTGGCACCGAGTGTGAAGCAGGGGAACCTGGGAGAAGGAGCGGCTCAGTGAGTAAAGACACTGACTGGCACTGAGTGTGAAGCAGGGGAACCTGGGAGAAGGAGCGGCTCAGTGAGTAAAGACACTGACTGGCACTGAGTGTGAAGCAGGGGAACCTGGGAGAAGGAGCGGCTCAGTGAGTAAAGACACTGACTGGCACTGAGTGTGAAGCAGGGGAACCTGGGAGAAGGAGCGGCTCAGTGAGTAAAGACACTGACTGGCACTGAGTGTGAAGCAGGGGAGCCTGGGAGAAGGAGCGGCTCAGTGAGTAAAGACACTGACTGGCACTGAGTGTGAAGCAGGGGAACCTGGGAGAAGGAGCAGCTCAGTGAGTAAAGACACTGACTGGCACTGAGTGTGAAGCAGGGGAACCTGGGAGAAGGAGCGGCTCAGTGAGTAAAGGCACTGACTGGCACTGAGTGTGAAGCAGGGGAACCTGGGAGAAGGAGCGGCTCAGTGAGTAAAGACACTGACTGGCACTGAGTGTGAAGCAGGGGAACCTGGGAGAAGGAGTGGCTCAGTGAGTAAAGACACTGACTGGCACTGAGTAGCAGGGGAAAAGCTAACACTGAACCACTTACTAACCCCAAAGGAATTACAATTGGTTATTAAAAATTTAAAGTGCTCTAAAGCCACTGGCCCAGATGGGTTTTCAAATATGTACTACAAAAATTTTAGCAAGACCTTAACCCCTTATTTACTTCAAACTTTTCAATGCAATTCTCCAAAACAAAGAGGCTTTCCCCACTTCCATGCTGCAAGATTCAATATCCCTAATCTACAAAGAGGGAGAAGAACCTACTAAGTGTGGAAGCTACCGCCCCATCTCATTGGTTAATTCGGACCTAAAGATATTCTCCAAAATTTTAGCTAACAGATTAAGTAATATTCTCCCCAAGCTGATACACTATAACCAGGTAGGATTTATATCAGGCTGCTGACAATGTGAGAAGAAAAATAGTTGACTTGACACATTTAGCCCAGAAGAATAAGATCCCTTCAATGCTGGATGCCGAAAAAGCATTAGACTGCATTGATTGGTTATATATAAGGCCTGGACATCCACACATTACAACAGTGGTGGATGATAATAGGATCCTTTCCATGGTAAAGAAAACCCCGTCACAACATCCAGCCAAGTGAAGAACACTCTCCAGGAGGTAGGCATATCATTATCCAAGTCTACCATAAAGAGAAGACTTCACGAGAGCAAATACAGAGGGTTCACCACAAGGTGCAAACCATTCATAAGCCTAAAGAATAGAAAGGCCAGATTAGACTTTGTCAAACAATATCTAAAAAAAGCCTGCCCAGTTCTGGAACAGCATTCTTTGGACAGATGAAACAAAGATCAATCTGTGCCAGAATGATAGGAAGAAAAAAGTATGGAGAAGGCTTGGAACGGCTCATGATCCGAAGCATACCACATCATCTGTAAAACACGGTGGAGGCAGTGTGATGGCATGGGCATGCATGGCTTACAATGGCACTGGGTCTCTAGTGTTTATTGATGATGTGACAGAAGTAGCCGGATGAATTCTGAAGTGTATAGGGATATATTGTCTGCTCAGATTCAGCCAAATTCAGCAACATTGATTGATGAACGGCGCTTCACTTTACAGATGGACAATGACCCAAAACATACTGCGAAAGCAACCCAGGAGTTTTTTTTAAGGCAAAGAAGTGAAATAATCTGCAATGGCCGAGTCAATCACTTGATCTGAACCCGATCGAGCATGCATTTCACTTGCTGAAGACAAAACTTAAGGCAGAAAGACCCACGAACAAACAACAACTGAAGACAGCTGCAGTAAAGGCCTGGCAAAGCATCACAAAGGAGGAAACCCAGCGTTTGGTGATGTCCATGCGTTCCAGACTTCAAGCAGTCATTGCCTGCAAAGGATTCTCGACAAAGTATTACAAATGAACATTTTATTTATGATTGTGTTAATTTGTCCAATTACATTTGAGCCCCTGAAATAAGGGGACTGGTATGAAAATGGTTGCAATTCATAAACCTTTCATATGATATTTTTGTTCAACCCCTTGAATTAAAGCTGAAAGTCTGCACTTCTATTGCATCTCGGTTGTTTCATTTCAAATCCATTGTGGTGGCGTACAGAGCAAACATTATGAAAATTGTGTCAGTGTCCAATTATTTCCGGACCTAACTGTAAGTAGGTGGTTTGACCAATAGGCTGTGTGCAAGTTATTTGCACACAGAGAGACACAGCTACAGGTTATCTACATATCGCGATCTAGTATACTTTGCATTATTAAGTATTTATGCTATTATATATGGCTAATCTGCAACCTGTTTACTTAAAACAGGGAAATTCAGCACTGGTGTTTACTTTCTCCTAAGAAAGTTATTTTGCTATAGAACTCTTCCATACATGCTATAAGTGGAATATTAGATCAAAGATCATCTATTAGACCTCCACGGACACTAAACATCTGAGGAGTTATATGATGTTGAGATATTATGTCCAATTAGGAGTCTAATATAGACTTTGACATCTACCTATTTCTAATAAGGACATTCCACTTATTCGTGCTTCGTTGTGGACTGAAATGTTGGTGATGTCCATGCGTTCCAGACTGAGAATGTGGTTTACGTGTGAAATGGAGAACATGACGGGTTTTCTTAATGATTCTTGCGCAAAATTCCAGAGGGTCTGGCAACCCTGGCTAAATCATATAGGCACCTCTATACTGACCGTAAATACAACGCTGGCTAAATCACATAGGCAGCTATACACTGACTGTAAATACAACCCTGGCTAAATCATATAGGCAGCTATACACTGACTGTAAATACAACCCTGGCTAAATCATATAGGCAGCTCTATACTGACCGTAAATACAACCCGGGCTAAATCATATAGGCAGCTCTATACTGACCGTAAATACAACCCTGGCTAAATCATATTGGCAGCTATACACTGACCGTAAATACAACCCTGGCTAAATCATATAGGCAGCTCTATACTGACCGTAAATACAACCCTGGCTAAATCATATAGGCAGCTCTATACTGACCGTAAATACAACCCTGGCTAAATCATATAGGCAGCTCTATACTGACCGTAAATACAACCCTGGCTAAATCACACAGGCAACTATACACTGACCGTAAATACAACCCTGGCTAAATCATATAGGCAGCTCTATACTGACCGTAAATACAACCCTGGCTAAATCATATAGGCAGCTCTATACTGACCGTAAATACAACCCTGGCTAAATCACATAGGCAGCTATACACTGACCGTAAATACAACGCTGGCTAAATCATATAGGCAGCTCTATACTTACCGTAAATACAACCCTGGCTAAATCACATAGGGAGCTCTATACTGACCGTAAATACAACGCTGGCTAAATCACATAGGGAGCTCTATACTGACTGTAAATACAACCCTGGCTAAATCATATAGGCAGCTATACACTGACCGTAAATACAACGCTGGCTAAATCATATAGGGAGCTCTATACTGACCGTAAATACAACCCTGGCTAAATCACATAGGGAGCTCTATACTGACTGTAAATACAACCCTGGCTAAATCATATAGGCAGCTATACACTGACCGTAAATACAACGCTGGCTAAATCACATAGGGAGCTCTATACTGACCGTAAATACAACCCTGGCTAAATCATATAGGCAGCTCTATACTGACCGTAAATACAACCCTGGCTAAATCACATAGGCAACTATACACTGACCGTAAATACAACGCTGGCTAAATCATATAGGCAGCTCTATACTGACCGTAAATACAACCCTGGCTAAATCACATAGGCAGCTATACACTGACCGTAAATACAACCCTGGCTAAATCATATAGGCAGCTCTATACTGACCGTAAATACAACCCTGGCTAAATCACATAGGCAGCTATACACTGACCGTAAATACAACGCTGGCTAAATCACATAGGGAGCTCTATACTGACCGTAAATACAACCCTGGCTAAATCATATAGGCAGCTCTATACTGACCGTAAATACAACGCTGGCTAAATCATATAGGCAGCTCTATACTGACCGTAAATACAACCCTGGCTAAATCATATAGGCAGCTCTATACTGACCGTAATTACAACCCTGCTTTAACTGAAAACTGTATAGTGATGTTTATTCTGATATCAGAACCAGCTGGTCTGTAACTTCTCTCGGCACATTCGTTAATATTTAAACTCATCTGACTCCTGGTCCTCCTTGCCCCTGCCCCTCTCCCCCCCCGTGCCCCCCCCCCCACCCTGTCCCCCCCCCCTTCCCTCATAAGTGTAAGGTTGAAAATATTAATAAAAAATAAGTTGGCGGCCCGTCTGCTTCTTCCCAGGAGCGTCCTGGAGAGTCGGGACACGGTGTACGAGAAGATTGCTCAGTACCTGCAGCTGAAGAGTGTTATCGAGAGACTGCAGGTATTTACTAGGGAGGTGGGAAGATCTGTACCAGGAGGGGAATATATAATACTAATAGATCGGTCACTCTGTCCGCAGGAGTCGGACTCGGAGCCTCTCCACACACAGGTGGACCTGGGATGTAACTTCTATGTGAGCGCGGAGGTGTGAGTGACGCTGCGCTACTTTATATGTTGTGTCCACTCTCCCCCTTTCTCTCCCTCCCATCCCTGTTGCCATCCCTTCTCTGTCTGTCTCCCCCCTTATCTATCTTGCCTCCCCTTCTGTCTGCCCCCCCTATCTATCTCTCCCCCTTTATCTCTCCCATTCGCTGTCTGTCCCCCCACTTCGCTGTCGGTCCCCCCCCCCCCCTTTGGCTGCCTGTCCCCCCCCCTTCGCTGTCTGTCCCCCTTCTTTATCTCTCCCATCGCTCCTTCTCTGTCTCCTCCGCCCTTTGTCTCCCACTCCCTCTCTATCTCTGTACTGAGTATAGTGAGACACGGGGAACTCTCTTGGAAATAGAGGCGCCATCACTAACCCGCGATATCACATCACTTGATATTAAACAGGGACACCCAACCCCCCTCCCCAGTTCTGTCTCCTCGAACCACCCCTCCCCAGTTCTGTCTCCTCTCCAGTCTTCCACCCCCCAGTCAGTGTTCTCTCCTCACACCCACCCTCCCTGTCAGTCTTCTCTCCCATGTCAGTCTCCCCCCATGTCAGTCTTCCTCCCCTCGTGTCAGTCTTCCTCCCCTCGTGTCAGTCTTCCTCCCCCCGTGTCAGTCTTCCTCCCCCCGTGTCAGTCTTCCTCCCCCCGTGTCAGTCTTCCTCCCCCCGTGTCAGTCTTCCTCCCCCCATGTCAGTCTTCCTCCCCGTGTCAGTCTTCCTCCCCCCCCAAGTCAGTCTTCCTCCCCCCCCAAGTCAGTCTTCCTACTCCCCCCATGTCAGTTTTCCTACCCCCATGTCAGTTTTCCTACCCCCCCATGTCAGTTTTCCTACCCCCCATGTCCTTTTTCCTACCCCCCCCCCCATGCCAGTCTTCCTACCCCCGTTGTCAGTCTTCCTCCCCCCGTTGCCAATCTTCCTCCCCCTCATTGCCAGTCTTCCTCCCCCCCCCCCCCATGTTGGTCTTTAAGGAATCGGGGAACACGTCCTTTGCGACGTGTTCCCTCCTTACCTGTCACAGCACAGTCTTCCGCTCTGGCACCAGCGCACCCCCGCTCTGTTTGCAGAGCACACGCGCAACTCTTCTAGTGTGCCACGGAGCTTAGCTCCGCCCCCTCGGATGTGTCGCACTTCTCTCACGTGACGCCGTGCACCGCTCCCAAGCTCCTTCTTGTGGATCAAGATTTTTATGGTCAAGAAATCAGTACCGGTGGGTTTAGAGGCTATCGACGGACGTCCCCTACAGCCAGCCTTCATTTCATTAGAGACTCCTACACTTACTCTCTCCACTACCGACGGTCACAAGGAGCAGATCTCACTGGAGGTTATCCATTCACCTTCTGTACAGGTAATTCTGGGCCTTCCTTGGCTCCAACAACACAATCCGCTTATAGACCGGACAGACAAGAGACCAATACAATGGGGAGTTACTTCGGAAGTTGCTCCTGTATCCTCGGTACAACTTATCGCTGGAGTAGAGACCAGTACTCCTGCCAATCCCACGCTTCCTGAAGTATATGCAGATTTCATCGATGCTTTTGATAAGGTTTGTTCTGAAATCCTTCTTCCTCACCGTCCTTATGATTGCCCCATTGATCTTCTGCCCGGTGCCATCCTTCCTAAAGGTAGATCTTATCCTTTGTCGCTTCCCGAGACTAAGGCTATGTCTGAGTATATTCAGGAGAATTTAAAGAGTGGGTTCATTAGGGCTTCATCCTCCCCAGCCGGGTCTGGTTTCTTTTTTGTTAAGAAGAAGGATTGTTCGCTCTGTCCATGCATAGACTATAGGGGTCTTAACAAAATAACCCTGAAGATTCGTTACCCCTTGCCACTCATTTCAGAATTGTTTGATCGTCTACAATGTTCATCCATTTTTTCTAAACTTGATCTTCGTGGGGTTTACAATCTTATATGTATTCGACAAGGGGACGAATGGAAAACGGCCTTCAATACAAGAGACGGCCATTACGAATAATTGGTCATGCCGTTCGGGCTCTGTAATGCACCAGCTGTTTTTCAAGAATTCGTGAATTTTATTTTTCGAGATGTTCTCAACATTTTTGTAATTGTCTACCTCGATGATATTCTTATTTTTTCTAAATCTATACCCGAGCATATTCAGCACACCAAGCTAGTTCTCTCCCGTCTAAGTGAGAGTCATCTCTATGCCAAGATGGAGAAATGTATTTTCCACCAAACGTCCACTTCTTTCTTGGGCTACATTATCTCTGACAAGGGCTTCTCCATGGATCCTGATAAACTCAGGGCAGTTGTAGATGGGCCCCAACCCACTTCTCTCAAGGTGATTCAGCGGTTTCTTGGCTTCGCCAATTATCGTAAATGTATCCGTAATTTCTCCGCCACAGTGGCTCCCATCACTGCCTTGATGAAGAAAGATGTGGACACTTCTTCTTGGTCTTCTGAAGCATGCCAAGCCTTTGAAACTCTTAAGAAGGCGTTCGTCTCTGCTCCTATTTTACGCTATCCGGACCCTAAACTTCCTTTCACTTTGGAAGTAGAAGCCTCGGATATTGGAGCAGGAGCCGTACTCTCAGAGACAGTCCCCTCAGGATAAACTACATCCCTGTAGGTTTTTCTCAAAAAAATTCTCAGTGGAACAAAACTACGATGTTGGCAACAGGGGACTCTTGGCCATCAAACTTGCTCTACAAGAGTGGAGACACCTCCTGGAGGGCACTGAAAATCCGATTTCAATCCTCACGGACCATAAAAATCTGTTATATACCGAGGGTGCCCGTCGCCTCGGTTCCCGTCAGGCTCATTGGGCATTGTTCTTTTCCAGATTCAAGTATATAATTTCCTACATTACTGGTACTAAGAATCTAAAGGCTGACGCCTTATCCCGTCAATTCGTCAGTGAAGACAGATCTGAAGACATTCCTGGGACCATTCTACTCACCAAATATGTCTTCTCGGGGAACTCTTTTGATGTATTAGACAAGATCTTGGAGACGCAGACGCTCATCCCCGAGGGTATGGAAGTGCCGGAGGGTTATTTGTATGCTGCACATGAATTTCAGCAGAAAATCCTTGAGTGGGGTCATTCCTCTAAGTCGGCCGGTCACCCGGGTACTAAAAGAACTTCCGATCTGATCAGATGCAACTTTTGGTGGCCTAATATGTTTAAGGATATCAAAGAATTCATCAATTCATGTTCCACCTGTACTCTAAATAAGTCTGCCCGCAATAAGCCGTCTGGTCTGCTCCGTCCTCTCTCCATTCCGACCGACCGTGGACCCACCTCTCAATGGACTTTATTGTTGAGCTTCCTGTTTCTTGTGGGATGAATATGATTCTCGTCATTGTGAATAGATTTTCCAAACAGGACCATTTCATTCCTCTTAAGGGTCTTTCTAATTCTTCCACCCTAGCAGATATTTATAATAAAGAAATATTTCGTATTCATGGAGTCCCATTCTCTATAGTGTCCGATCAGGGGTCACAGTTTGTCTCGAAATTTTGGTGTGCCTTCGCCCAAAGGTTGGAGATCACTCTTCTTTTTTTCTTCTGGGTATCATCCCCAAACCAATGGTCAAACCGAGAGAACGAATCAGTCATTAGAGCAATATCTGTGTTGCTTTATTTCCGACGCACAAGACAACTGAGTGGAGGTACTTCCATGGGCAGAATTCGCCCATAATTCACTCAGAAATGAATCTACTCAAGAATCACCATTCTTCATAAATTACAGATACCATCCATCTCGCCTTCCTATCTCTTCCAATCCTTCTGGGGTTCCATCCATCTCGCCTTCCTATCTCTTCCAATCCTTCTGGAGTTCCATCCATCTCGCCTTCCTTTCTCTTCCAATCCTTCTGGGGTTCCATCCATCTCGCCTTCCTATCTCTTCCAATCCTTCTGGGGTTCCATCCATCTCACCTTCCTATCTCTTCCAATCCTTCTGGGGTTCCATCCAGTTCGCCTTCCTATCTCTTCCAATCCTTCTGGGGTTCCATCCATCTCGCCTTCCTATCTCTTCCAATCCTTCTGGGGTTCCATCCAGCTCGCCTTCCTATCTCTTCCAATCCTTCTGGGGTTCCATCCATCTCGCCTTCCTATCTGTTCCAATCCTTCTGGGGTTCCATCCATCTCGCCTTCCTATCTCTTCCAATCCTTCTGGGGTTCCAGCAACAGATTCCAGAGTAAACTCGCTTCAAAATTGTTGGAAGAAAATTCAAAAGACTCTGCAGGAAGCAGTACTCAGACAAAAGACACAGGCGGATTGCCATCGCCGTGAGGCACCCGAGTTTAGGCCAGGAGACAAGGTGTGGCTTTCATCTAAGAACATGAGACTGAAGACACCTACACTGAAACTGGCCCCAAGATTCCCAGGTCCTTTCACTGTTCTCAAACAGGTCAATCCTGTGGCATATCGCTTGCAACGGCCTCAATCTATGAGAATTCCGGTGGTTCAAAGTGCTCAATTTCCTGATGTCTCGTCTAAACCTCCACCCGTACAGGGTCAAGAAGAATTCGAAATTCAATCCATAATCGATTCCAGATACTCCAGAGGAGGTGTCCAATTCCTCGCACACTGGAAACGCTATGGACTGGAGGAACACTCATGGATACCGCTTCGTCAGATTCATGCTCCCGGCTTGTTAAGGCGGTTCCACGCCAGGTTCCTGCCCAAGCCTTATGGTCATGGTGAAGTAAAGGCATTAGGCATTCCCTGATGAAGTGGCCTTTATAGTTGCTACGAAACTAGTTGGAATTATACTTTGATTGATCTACTAGTACCCTTAGTATTCTATCACTTTGCTGGTTGAGCTGACTCTGATCGGTGAGACTGTCCCTCTACCAGCTACTCCTAAACGGAGCTTGGGACTTATCTACCTGGGTTACGTGGAAGCCTAAAGGGAACCCTCCGCTTCTAAAGAGCCCAGCAGTTGAAAGCACAGCCTGATATGACTGCAGATTCCTGACATTGGGTGATCCGCTGCAGCCTTCTCCTGTGTCCTGATACCTGAGTGGTAACAACTGTCATAGTTACAGTTACATGCCTGTTTTACCTTTATCTGATGTACGCAGAACCTTGAATTACTTTTTAATATAAATTGTTCATTCTTACTTCACCATGAGCGTTGTGCGCTGTTTTGTGTTTTGTTTTGTCTAGATTCAGGGTCTTGGACCACCCTATCACAGCAGCAGACGCTCCTTATTGGTAACCTAGTTACTTATACACACTTGGGTATTAAGTGGTTAATGCACTTTATTTCAATTCACTCTGCTTATTCATTATAGTTGCGCACTTGTACTGTGTTTTTCTTTTGTTTCACAAGCCTTATGGGAATTGTCCTGAGGCCGTTCCTCAAGGGGGGGATACTGTAAGGAATTGGGGAACACGTCCTTTGCGACGTGTTCCCTCCTTACCCGTCATTGCACAGTCTTCCGCTCTGGCACCAGCTCTTGTGCGCACCCCCACTCTGCTTACAGAGCGTGCGCACACGCGCAGCTCTTCTAGTGTATCATGGAGTGTAGCTCCGCCCCCTCGGACGCGTCACGCTTCTCTCGCATGCGGCGCGCACGTGGCGCCGTGCACCGCTCCCCAGCTGCGTGGGAAGTTATCATCAAGCCCACTTGTCTCCTGCAGCCAATCCTTGCTTCCACAGAGGCCGCGCCTCCGCTCTGCCTCCCTTGCTACTGGTTCCTGTGTGCTATAAATAATCTGTACTGCCCTTCCTGCTTTGCTGAGCATAACTAGTTGGAGCCTTGTGCTTCCACGTCTGTGTGCCTTGCTCCTGCCTTGTGCTTCCACGTCTGTGTGCCTTGCTCCTGCCTTGTGCTTCCACGTCTGTGTGCCTTGCTCCTGCCTTGTGCTTCCACGTCTGTGTGCCTTGCTCCTGCCTTGTGCTTCCACGTCTGTGTGCCTTGCTCCTGCCTTGTGCTTCCACGTCTGTGTGCCTTGCTCCTGCCTTGTGCTTCCACGTCTGTGTGCCTTGCTCCTGTCTTGTGCTTCCACGTCTGTGTGCCTTGCTCCTGCCTTGTGCTTCCACGTCTGTGTGCCTTGCTCCTGTCTTGTGCTTCCACGTCTGTGTGCCTTGCTCCTGCCTTGTGCTTCCACGTCTGTGTGCCTTGCTCCTGTCTTGTGCTTCCACGTCTGTGTGCCTTGCTCCTGTCTTGTGCTTTCACGTCTGTGTGCCTTGCTCCTGCCTTGTGCTTCCACGTCTGTGTGCCTTGCTCCTGCCTTGTGCTTCCACGTCTGTGTGCCTTGCTCCTGCCTTGTGCTTCCACGTCTGTGTGCCTTGCTCCTGTCTTGTGCTTCCACGTCTGTGTGCCTTGCTCCTGTCTTGTGCTTCCACGTCTGTGTGCCTTGCTCCTGCCTTGTGCTTCCACGTCTGTGTGCCTTGCTCCTGCCTTGTGCTTCCACGTCTGTGTGCCTTGCTCCTGCCTTGTGCTTCCACGTCTGTGTGCCTTGCTCCTGTCTTGTGCTTCCACGTCTGTGTGCCTTGCTCCTGCCTTGTGCTTCCACGTCTGTGTGCCTTGCTCCTGTCTTGTGCTTCCACGTCTGTGTGCCTTGCTCCTGCCTTGTGCTTCCACGTCTGTGTGCCTTGCTCCTGCCTTGTGCTTCCACGTCTGTTGTGCCTTGCTCCTGCCTTGTGCTTCCACGTCTGTGTGCCTTGCTCCTGCCTTGTGCTTCCACGTCTGTGTGCCTTGCTCCTGCCTTGTGCTTCCACGTCTGTGTGCCTTGCTCCTGTCTTGTGCTTCCACGTCTGTGTGCCTTGCTCCTGTCTTGTGCTTCCACGTCTGTGTGCCTTGCTCCTGCCTTGTGCTTCCACGTCTGTGTGCCTTGCTCCTGCCTTGTGCTTCCACGTCTGTGTGCCTTGCTCCTGCCTTGTGCTTCCACGTCTGTGTGCCTTGCTCCTGCCTTGTGCTTCCACGTCTGTGTGCCTTGCTCCTGTCTTGTGCTTCCACGTCTGTGTGCCTTGCTCCTGCCTTGTGCTTCCACGTCTGTGTGCCTTGCTCCTGCCTTGTGCTTCCACGTCTGTGTGCCTTGCTCCTGCCTTGTGCTTCCACGTCTGTGTGCCTTGCTCCTGCCTTGTGCTTCCACGTCTGTGTGCCTTGCTCCCTGCCTTGTGCTTCCACGTCTGTGTGCCTTGCTCCTGTCTTGTGCTTCCACGTCTGTGTGCCTTGCTCCTGCCTTGTGCTTCCACGTCTGTGTGCCTTGCTCCTGCCTTGTGCTTCCACGTCTGTGTGCCTTGCTCCTGCCTTGTGCTTTCACGTCTGTGTGCCTTGCTCCTGCCTTGTGCTTCCACGTCTGTGTGCCTTGCTCCTGCCTTGTGTTGCTCTCTACAGTTAACCCTTCGTGTACTCCTGTGGATACTTACCCCGGCTTACCCTCGACTCTGCTGACTTCTCCAATCCCGACCACGGCTACATGGACTACCACTATTCTGACCTCTCCAACTCCAGACCACGGCTATACGGACTTTGACCATTCTAATCTCTCCAACCCAGACCCGGCTACGTGTGACAATCCGCCTGCCAGGCACGCGTCCGCTGCTGTGGGTGCGCGGTTTAATACTTCCCCACCTCAGTACCGGGGTCTTGTCTTGCTCGTGGGCAGCGCAAGCGTTACACAGTCTTCCCCCCCATCAGTCTCTCCCCCCCCCTCATCAGTCTCTTCCCCTCCCCCATGTCAGTCTCTTCTCCTCCCCATGATCGGTCTCTTCCCCTCCCCCTGGTCAGTCTCTTCCCCTCCCCCTGGTCAGTCTCTTCCCCTCCCCCTGGTCAGTCTCTTCCCCTCCCCCTGGTCAGTCTCTTCCCCTCCCCCTGGTCAGTCTCTTCCCCTCCCCCTGGTCAGTCTCTTCCCCTCCCCCTGGTCAGTCTCTTCCCCTCCCCCTGGTCAGTCTCTCCCCCTCCCCCTGTCAGTCTCTCCCCCTCCCCCTGGTCAGTCTCTCCCCCTCCCCCTGGCCAGTCTCTTCCCCTCCCCCTGGTCAGTCTCTCCCCCTCCCCCTGGTCAGTCTCTCCCCCTCCCCCTGGTCAGTCTCTCCCCCTCCCCCTGGTCAGTCTCTCCCCCTCCCCCTGGTCAGTCTCTCCCCCTCCCCCTGGTCTGTCTCTACCCCTCCCCCTGGCCAGTCTCTTCCCCTCCCCCTGGTCAGTCTCTCCCCCTCCCCCTGGTCAGTCTCTCCCCCTCCCCCTGGTCAGTCTCTTCCCCTCCCCCTGGTCAGTCTCTCCCCCTCCCCCTGGTCAGTCTCTCCCCCTCCCCCTGGTCAGTCTCTTCCCCTCCCCCTGGCCAGTCTCTTCCCCTCCCCCTGGCCAGTCTCTTCCCCTCCCCCTGGTCAGTCTCTCCCCCTCCCCCTGGTCAGTCTCTCCCCCTCCCCCTGGTCAGTCTCTCCCCCTCCCCCTGGTCAGTCTCTTCCCCTCCCCCTGGTCAGTCTCTCCCCCTCCCCCTGGTCAGTCTCTCCCCCTCCCCCTGGCCAGTCTCTCCCCCTCCCCCTGGTCAGTCTCTCCCCCCGCCGGATCCCTATATTCTCACTTCCATCTCATTTACTACAAAGTACCAGCTGAGTCTCTTCCTTACCCTGTCTGCCCACGCTCTCTTTCCCTATCTCTTTCACCCCCCCCCCTATCTCTTTCCCTCCACCACCTCCCTATCTATTTTACCAACCCCCTCCCTATCTCTTTCACCCCCCTCCCTATCTCTTTCACCCCCCTACCTATCTCTTTCACACCCCCCTATGTTTCCCCCCTCCCTATCTCTTTCACCCCCTCCCTATCTCTTTCACCCCACCTCCCTATCTCTTTCACACACCCCTATGTTTCCCCCCTCCCTATCTCTTTCACCCCCCTCCCTATCTCTTTCACCCCACCTCCCTAACTCTTTCACACACCCCTATGTTTCCCCCCTCCCTATCTCTTTCGCCCCACCTCCCTATCTCTTTCACACCCCCCTATGTTTCCCCCCTCCCTATCTCTTTCACACCACCTCCCTATCTCTTTCACCCCACCTCCCTATCTCTTTCACCCCACCTCCCTATCTCTTTCACCCCCCCTATGTTTCCCCCCTCCCTATCTCTTTCACCCCACTTCCCTATCTCTTTCAACCCCCCTCCCTATCTCTTTCAACCCCCCCTAATCTCTTTCACCCCCCTAATCTCTTTCACCCCCCCTAATCTCTTTCACCCCCCCTAATCTCTTTCAAACCCCCCTCTCTTTCACCCCCCTCTCTCTTTCACCCCCCCTCCCTATCTCTTTTACCACCCCCTCCCCCCTCCCTATCTCTTTTACCCCCTCTCTCTTTTGCTCTGTAGTTCTGATACCTCTAAAATATTCCTGGCTCTGGGTTATGGATTCTTCGCTGAACTGACATTGGGGGAAGCTCTGAGATTCATTGAAAAGAAGAACAACATGCTTACAGAGTAAGTAATACTCAACCCGTCCTTACCGAGTAACTAATACCTTACCGAGTAAGTAATTCCCCATCCATACAAAATAAGTAATACCCCACCCACCCTTACAGATTAAGTGATACCCCACCCTTACAGAGTAAGTGATACCCCACCCTTACAGAGTAAGTGATACCCCATCCTTACAGAGTAAGGGATACCCCACCCTTACAGAGTAGTAAGTAATACCCCATCCTTACAGAGTAAGTGATACCCCATCCTTACAGAGTAAGGGATACCCCACCCTTACAGATTAAGTGATACCCCATCCTTACAGAGTAGTAAGTAATACCCCACCCTTACAGAGTAGGTGATACCCCACCCTTACAGAGTAAGTGATACCCCATCCTTACAGAGTAAGTGATACCCCATCCTTACAGAGTAAGTGATACCCCATCCTTACAGAGTAAGTGATACCCTATCCTTACAGAGTAAGTAATACTCAACCCGTCCTTACCGAGTAACTAATACCTTACCGAGTAAGTAATACCCCATCCTTACAGAGTAAGTGATACCCCATCCTTACAGAGTAAGTGATACCCCACCCTTACAGAGTAAGTGATACCCCACCCTTACAGAGTAAGTGATACCCCACCCTTAGAGTAAGTGATACCCCACCCTTACAGAGTAAGGGATACCCCACCCTTACAGAGTAAGTGATACCCCACCCTTACAGAGTAGTAAGTGATACCCCACCCTTACAGAGTAAGTGATACCCCACCCTTACAGAGTAAGTGATACCCCACCCTTACAGAGTAAGTGATACCCCACCCTTACAGAGTAAGTGATACCCCACCCTTAAAGAGTAACTGATACCCCACCCTTCCAGCACCCATAATGGTGGCCATTACATAGACCTTCTCTTCACTTAAAACTGTTTCTTTAATTTCTGACTTCTCTACCTCCCCCTTTTCTGCTCTCGGACCATCACCTAATCTCCTTTGCTATCTCCGGCTCCTCTTCCATGCCTCCTCTTCCATGCCTCCTCTTCCATGCCTCCTCTTCCATGCCTCCTCTTCCATGCCTCCTCCTATCTCGCCTCACCACAGACTTCTGATTCATGGATCAGCCAGCTCTGGAATCCTCCCTGAGCTCTAAACTGTTTTCTTTATGCTTCACTGACATTGGAAACGTCACTCTCCCTGTTCTAACTCTTACCCAGAGGCGGGCTTGCCGGGAAGGCAGGGGTTTAATTGTCCCCTGGGCTGGTCAGATGCTTGCAGAGAAGAGAAGCTTTGTGCGGCTCGTGTTCTTTCCGGGCCCCATGTGGCTCCTGTCCTGGGCGGGCTCCTCTTTGCCGTGTGCTGCTGGTACTGTTAAGTGTGTGTATAAGAAGCAGGGTGTGTGTGTGTGTTGTGTGTGTGTGTATAATAAAATGATCACTGGTGAGCACATTCACATGTCTTAGACAGAGGTCTGCACCCTGCCTTTCACCATTATCCCCAGCATACAGCGCTTGCACTGCAGCAAGAGATTCTAGAAAATTACATGCAAATGAGCACACAATGCCACCTTTTGCTTTGTGTGTGTGTGTGTCATATACATTTTAAGTTATGGTGGGTGAAAAAGGCGACAGAAAACCTCCACCGTTAGCATATAGCCAATAAAGAATATCACTTGTGAGCACATTCACGTGTCTCAGACAGGTCTGCACCCTGCCTTTCACCCATTATCATGTCGCATACAGTGCTCCCACTGCAGCAAGGGATTCTGGGAAATGACATGCAAATGAGCACACAATGTGTCACATTTTGCCTGGAATATCCATTCACATGGAGCCCATTTAATCTGATGCATCGCCGTTCACACAGCTTTTAAGTACAGCATGAGACTAGCAAAGCAAGTCAAACCACTCACAGACATGTTTCAGCCTTGATGGGTGTAGGCGGACGCTCACAGAGGTATGCAAGGGAGACTGATTATAGTGAAATTAAATAAGCCTTTTATTGCGCCTTTTCCTTAACATCAGGAAACCATCCAAACAAGGGGTAAACAAAGCTTCTATTCACTTGGGAGTATTTCTAGTGAAATACTATGCAGTTCACAACTCCCTTAGATAAGCATGTCTCCCAGCCCCAAACATATAGCATGAAATGAACAGATATAAAAAGTCTTGTAAATAAAAATCTTCTCTGTCCCTGGTTCAGCTCCCTTTCCCTCAGGGTTTGTCAGCGTTCAGGTTTAGAAGTTTCCCCTGTGTCTTGAAAGCAGCTCTGCTGTTTCTTCTGGCAGGGCTCAAGACTGTTTGTCTCCAAGTTCAGCTCAGGTGTGAGCTAAGGAGTCTCACTTCCTGTCTCAAAAGACAGGCTTTTCTAAGCCATCTAATCAGGCAGGTGGTGTTTGTTAATTGACTACAAGCAGTTAACCACCACACTGCTGGATTAGAGGCACATTACCTGAACAGGTATAACTCCCCTGTTACATACCTCCCCTGTTTGTGGGAAGCTCGGGCTTGCCACGGCCAAGCCCATCCTTCCACTCTCATTCTAGATATATCTCTGAGACTTGAATGAGAGTGGATGGAGGAAGAGAACCCTCAGTCCTGCTGGGATTGGAGCCCTTTCTCCAGTTTATTCGTGTCTCCTCCCGAAGGTGCTTGAAATCAGCACCCCTTAGTCGCTCGAGGAGGACTTTTTCTAAGTATAGTCTTTTTGCTACGTGCGCGGTCATGAGATTTCCTTCGCGTCGGGTTCTCGTCTTATTGTAGGCATACTGTATGGCAGCAGTTGCAGAGCGTTTAAAAACAGCCCTTTGAGTTTTCCGCTCTTGAAGCTGTCTCTCTGCCCTTTTCCCACTCAATGGGGTTGCTAGTTCAGCATCTTTGGGGTTAATTTGCAATTCCACACCCACTTCCAGAGAATGTCCCATCTTTTCAGCTTCATCAGCTAAGGATTCTTCTGGTTTTGATTCAGCACGTGTACCTTCTTTTGTTGCCTATTGGGTGGCTGAAGGGTTTGCTAGTGCTTGTTTAGGTGGTTCAAATTTTGCAACCTTGTCTTTCAGATGAGTGGTATTCCCAGCTCTCACTGTACCCTTGTCTTCATGGGTTTTTGAGGCTGTGGGATACTGACGCTTAGTCAGGGTCAATACTTGTCCTTGTAGGACTGTAATCTCATCCGCGAGAGATCCCTGTTTTTTGAGTGCGTCTTGCAAGTCTTTTCTCAGGGAATTTATCTGCACGCTTTGCTTTCTCTGAGCTTGCTTCCACATTTTTATTGCATTGTGAAGCACTATGAATTTCTTTGCTCGGGCCACAGTTACTTGTTTTAGTTTCTGGACCTTCTTGTGCTCCCTTTTGTGCCGGGTCACCTGGGTTCTAAGCTTGGCCTCTAGCGATGCTTTGGTGACGCTCAGGGTAGCCTTCAGTTTCTGATGCTGCTTTGCGGGGACATACTGGGTAATCAGACGTTCCTGCAGCACTTGAATTTCTTTAACAGCCTGCAGATTTTCTTCCTATAGAGTTCGCGGCTTCTCCTCGAGGTGCGTACGCAGATCTTGCAGTTGGTTCTGCAGTCGGTGCTCTGCTTCAAACTTCTCACCTTCCAAAAGTCTATTTATTTCCTTAAGCTCGTGCAGCTTTTCATTCTTTTCCTTGACTTCGTCTGTCAACAGAAAATTTTCTTCTTTCAGTTTTAAGTTCTCTTTTTAATCTTAAATGTTCTCCTTTTTCAGTCTCTGTACTATTCAGGGCTTCTTTGCAGTCCTCCTTCCATTTACGCACATCTGCTTTGAGAATGACAGTATCCTGGCGTGAGACTTCCTTCTCTAGTTTGAGGGTCTGAAGCTCCTTCTGAGAGACTTTGAGATCTGTATCAAGATTGACAATAGTTTCTTTAGATATGTCAAGCTCCTCAGTGAGACTGTGTAGTTCCTTTCTGGAAACTTCCAGATCTGTGCGGCAGCTGTTGGTCTCATGATGTGAGGCATCCAGTGCTCTGCGGAGTGTCTGAAACTCTTTCTGAGATACGTCCACCTCTGTCCGGATACTGTTGACCTCCTGTTGTGAGGCATTCAGCTCTACGCGAAGAGTGTGAACCTCTTGCTGGAAGACTGTCATCTGCTTCAGTGCCTCCTCATACTTCCGCTTCAGCTGAGTCATCATTTTATCAGATTGGCTCTGCTTTTCATCCATGGCGGAAATAGTAGCATTTGTAGTATCTAGCTCAGTCTTGAGATCGTCCAATTCTGTCCAAGCTGCAGAGTACATTGCGAGCACATGTTCCTGTAGCTTCACGTTATTTTTCAGTAGCTCCGCGTAGCCATCTTTCTTTTGTTTCAATTGTTCACGGAGTACATCACAGTCACGCCTGGCATTTTTCAGGGCATCCTCAGGGCTGGTCAAGGGATCGACACTCACTGGTTCTGGCTCCGCTTCCCTGGGATGGTTGGTTGAGGGTTCCTCACTGTTGGCACCGGACAGACACTTCTTTGGGGTACACGACTTCTGCCTTGGGCCCTCTGGATATTCGGTTAACCGCGGGACGAATTCTCCATTTTCTCTAGGCTGCAGGGCAATTCGGTCCCCCTTTTCCTCCACAGGATCTGCGGACGTGTCTGTTCCTTCCACGGTAAGTGAAGAACCGCTTTTCTTTTTCCGCCTTTTTGATTTGGATGACACCGTCCCTTCAGGGATACTGGGGTCTCCATCTTCATTTGAAATTTTAGCAGCGTCACTGGATCCACCCGGCTTTTCTTGCAACTGTAATAGCTGACGGAAATATTCGGTGATCCACTGCTCCCGCTCTGTCTCCTGCTGATCATATTCGTCATCAATGGGAGCGGTCTTTTCGGTTTGTGCCGAGTTCAGGCACCCCCACCATTCCTCTTTATTGGACTGGAAGGGCCACTCTTCCGTGGGGTAGGGTTCATTACAGGAACGCTGCATCTTGTCCTCCATTTTTAGGCTATCAGGTGTAATTTTCTTCCTGGCCTCAGGAGGCGCTATTGCAGCTGTTGCCACTGTATTTGCTACAACCCCCAATTGTGGTAGTCCTACAGGTGGGCATATTTTGCTTGTAGAGGTCGTAGCTCTCACAGGCATCTGTAGACTTTTTCTTTCTTGGGTAAGTTTTACAATATCAGCAGTACTGTGCATGCATTTTCTCTTATCAGGTATACAAGATGTGCAGTTGCTAGGTAAAAACGTCTGTTTGCTTTACACCATTTACTTGCTAGGTAAATCTCTCATTAGGTATGCTGAATGTGTAGTTGCTAGGTAAAAACTTCTGTTTGCTTTACACCATTTACTTGCTAGGTGCAATCTCTCTGCTTCAGCCAAATAATGTGATTTTCTGTTTGAGTTCAGTCTCAACTTTGGGTATTATGACATTCCCTCTTCACACTTTGGGATACCTTTTACACAGTTCAGCAATTCCTTTTTTTCTAGTAGGCAATTTTACCCTCAGCACTTGTTTACTGAAAATTTCCCTGCTTCAGCACAGTCTTGCATCAATTTTCACATTTTTCTGCATATACTCCATTCACAACTGGTAGTCCTATGCGGTGTGGCAGCCTTTACTTGCAGAATCAGTACCGCTCATGGGTCACCATCTGTATTCACTGCTTCAGCTAAACATTTGAAAATAACAAACGACTATCCCTTTCAAGGGCTAACTCACTTCTTGAACCCTGACTATGGCTGGAAGGCAAACCCCCTATTTCAATGACAATATTACACTTTATTGTGATAGGCAAATAAGGTTTTACCTGCTTCAGCAGTCTCTCTCTCCTCTTGGGATTGGGGAAAAGAGTCCATCTGTGGTTTTGTAAGTTTCAGTGCAGTGGTGTGTATCACTTTAACTCTGATCTCTGCTGCATGAGATTTTTTTTTTTTTTTTAAGTTGCTCAGACTGTTTGTAGGCAAAAAGCATATAAAAGATTCACAGAACAAATCTCCGGTCCTTTCTAACTTCAAAGACCACCTCTCGTCCCACTTCGGACACCATATGTAGGCGGATGCTCACAGAGGTATGCAAGGGAGACTGATTATAGTGAAATTAAATAAGCCTTTTATTGCGCCTTTTCCTTAACATCAGGAAACCATCCAAACAAGGGGTAAACAAAGCTTCTATTCACTTGGGAGTATTTCTAGTGAAATACTATGCAGTTCACAACTCCCTTAGATAAGCATGTCTCCCAGCCCCAAACATATAGCATGAAATGAACAGATATAATAAAGTCTTGTAAATAAAAGTCTTATCTGTTCCTTGTGGTTTGGAGGGAAAATCTTCTCTGTCCCTGGTTCAGCTCCCTTTCCCTCAGGGTTTGTCAGCATTCAGGTTTAGAAGTTTCCCCTGTGTCTTGAAAGCAGCTCTGCTGTTTCTTCTGGCAGGGCTCAAGACTGTTTGTCTCCAAGTTCAGCTCAGGTGTGAGCTAAGGAGTCTCACTTCTTGTCTCAAAGACAGGCTTTTCTAAGCCATCTAATCAGGCAGGTGGTGTTTGTTAATTGAGTACCAGCAGTTAACCACCACACTGCTGGATTAGAGGCACATTACCTGAACAGGGATAACTCCAATGTTACAATGGGTATCATCAGTGTGAGGTTGGTTTATTCTTGCTTTGCAATATTTCTAGGCTGGGTGGGTTTACCATATACACTTTAAATTATGGTGGGTGAAAAAGGCGACAGAAAACCTCCACCGTTAGCATATAGCCATTAAAGAATATCACTTGAATATCACCGGACCCCAAGCTGTCAGAAGCACTGGGCCGAAGCGCCAGCGGTAGCGATGCCCCAACTCTCCAGACATGGACCTGTAATCATACAAGTGGGGGATAAAAGTGAACAGCAAGTTTGGGAAATAAAAACACATTCCAGAAATGTTGCAGGTAACTGATTAACTGGCGCTTGGGCACAGCGCTTCCGACAGCTTGGGGTCCGGGCCCGTGCATGTGCGACTTTCCCTGCTTTGGCTGCCACGGTGATGAGACATACACATCTCGCCACTGAAGCAATGGAGGACGCCTGAGGCTGGGGCCATAGAGGGGGGAGCAGTGCTGAGGCGCGCTGACGCTGAGGCTCGCCTGCTGAAGCTGTGTGATTTCATGCACATGCAGGCGAGCCAGCGGGCGCGATCGGGAGGCGGGGGGGAGGCAGGGCAGTGACGTCGCTGGGCCAATCGCCCGCGACACACTGACGTCAACGTTGACGCTGCTTCGCGCTGATTGGGTGTTTTCAGCCGACAGCACGCTGAAAAACAGCTTGGCTGAAAAATCCAACTCGCCGGCATGCCTGCGTGTACCTTGCACCGCGTAAGACAAACCATAAAGAGCGTAGGCAGACTGCTCGGGACTGAGACAAGACGCGGAAACAAGTTCAGACTAGTCATTGCCAGCCCATGCCACTGCCGGATGTATAGTCGGTGGTCAGTTTATTTTATATTCATTAGTAGATGGGCCGTTCAAAATATCAGTGCAACAATCAAAACAAAATATGTTCAAACGTAAAACAGGATGCATGTGAGGCGAGGGGGTCTTCCAAATAAGAGCGTATTAGCCAGATACATCCAGCAGTGCTAAGGAAAACTGGAGCTATTATATACCATGCACGGGGACAAAGGGCACTACGTCTGTGTGAGGTGACTCCAGTTTCCTGTACCACAGCTTTGCTATATCTGGGCCATTAAGTTACTGACCACGCACAAGTCACAGAAAACAAAGGAAAATCTACAGCAGCGACGGCCAACTCCAGTCCTCAAAGGCCACCAACAGGCCAGGTTTTAAGGATATCCCTGCTTCAGTACAGGTAGCTGTCAGAATGACTGAGCCACTGATTGAGCCACCTGTGCTGAAGCAGGGATATCCCTAATACCTGGCCTGTTGGTGGCCCTTGAGGAATAGAGTTGGCCGTCCCTATCCTACAGCATCTCGGGATGGGCCTACTGATGGAAAGCATTATCCGGCCCAGTACTCCATTCCATGAATTCCAAAAGAAAAACAGTCGGCTGTTTGCCTTGGATGGAAATCCAGGAAGTGACACATGTAATAATAATAATACAGGCATACCCCGGTTTAAGGACACTCACTTTAAGTACACTCGCGAGTAAGTACATATCGTCCAATAGGCAAACGGCAGCTCATGCATGCGCCTGTCATCACGTCCTGAACAGCAATACCGACTCCCTGCCTGTACTGAAGCTGTGTGCAAGCGGGGAGACTATAGAGCCTGTTACAAATGCGTTATTTATATCAGTTATGCACGTATATGACGATTGCAGTACAGTACATGCATCGATAAGTGGGAAAAGGTAGTGCTTCACTTTAAGTACATTTTCGCTTTACATACATGCTCCGGTCCCATTGCGTACGTTAATGCGGGGTATGCCTGTAATAATGTAAGTAATAATGTAACGACGTTTCCAATGTAAAAGGTTTCTCTGCAAGAGGTGTGAATATTGCTTCTCAATGGGCTGAATTTCACGTTTCGTCGTGCGGGGAAAAACAAGAAACCGCCGCTCATCACTTTCCAAAAAAAATAAACCAACACAAAATGTCACTTGCTCACATTAAAGCCTCAAACATTAGTATCTGCTTCTCTCCTCTCAGTATCTGCTTCTCTCCTCTCAGTAACTGCTTCTCCCCTCTCAGTAACTGCTTCTCCACTCTCGGTATCTGCTTCTCCCCTCTCAGTATCTGCTTCTCCCCTCTCAGTATCTGCTTCTCCCCTCTCAGTATCTGCTTCTCTCCTCTCAGTATCTGCTTCTCTCCTCTCAGTAACTGCTTCTCCCCTCTCAGTATCTGCTTCTCTCCTCTCAGTATCTGCTTCTCTCCTCTCAGTATCTGCTTCTCTCCTCTCAGTATCTGCTTCTCTCCTCTCAGTAACTGCTTCTCTCCTCTCAGTAACTGCTTCTCCCCTCTCAGTATCTGCTTCTCCCCTCTCAGTATCTGCTTCTCCCCTCTCAGTATCTGCTTCTCCCCTCTCAGTATCTGCTTCTCCCCTCTCAGTATCTGCTTCTCCCCTCTCAGTAACTGCTTCTCTCCTCTCAGTATCTGCTTCTCTCCTCTCAGTATCTGCTTCTCCCCTCTCAGTATCTGCTTCTCCCCTCTCAGTATCTGCTTCTCCCCTCTCAGTATCTGCTTCTCTCCTCTCAGTATCTGCTTCTCCCCTCTCAGTATCTGCTTCTCCCCTCTCAGTATCTGCTTCTCCCCTCTCAGTATCTGCTTCTCCCCTCTCAGTATCTGCTTCTCCCCTCTCAGTATCTGCTTCTCCCCTCTCAGTATCTGCTTCTCTCCTCTCAGTATCTGCTTCTCCCCTCTCAGTATCTGCTTCTCTCCTCTCAGTATCTGCTTCTCCCCTCTCAGTATCTGCTTCTCTCCTCTCAGTATCTGCTTCTCTCCTCTCAGTATCTGCTTCTCTCCTCTCAGTATCTGCTTCTCTCCTCTCAGTATCTGCTTCTCTCTTCTCAGTATCTGCTTCTCCCCTCTCAGTATCCGCTTTTCCCCTCTCTGCATCCGCTTCTCTCCTCCCGGCTCCTTATTAAACTCGGCATTCACTACAACATGCTTCTCTCCTGTACCCTCCTCATATCTCGGCTTTAATCTCTCGCTATACCCTACTCTCACACTACGCTCTGCCCCGGCCTGTCTCCTCTCTGCCCCCTCTCCAGCTCTCTCTCACACGCTGCTCCCACCTCTGGGACTCCCTCCCTCACAATGTCCGACAAGCACCTTCTCTCCAACTTCAAAACCTATCTGATAATGAAGAGATTAAATATTCCTAGATTATCACTGAAATATAGTATGCTCTTATACACTCCTACTGTTTCTGCTAGTCTTCCCACAGGCCAATTAGATTGTAAGCTTTTCGACACCTTTATCCCAATGTTACATTTACGGTATATCTTGATGCACTTCTCCCATCTGCATTACAGTATTATATTCCCTGTACTGTCATTGTATTATTGTACCTGGTTGGTGCTATAGAAATCTATGCAAACACCCTGACCCTGTGCTGTGTCATGTACCCCCTCCCCGTACCCCCTCCCCGTACCCCCTCCTTGTACCCCCTCCCCGTACCCCCTCCTTGTACCCCCTCCCCGTACCCCCTCCCCGTACCCCCTCCCCGTACCCCCTCCCTGTACCCCCTCCCCGTACCCCCTCTCCGTACCCCCTCCACGTACCACCTCCCTGTACCCCCTCCTCGTACCCCCTCCCTGTACACCCTCCCCGTACCCCCTCCCCGTACCCCCTCCCCTGTCACTGGTTTCCTCTTCTCTTTTAGAGTAAGTGAAAATCTGTCGAGAGACGCAGCTAAAATTAAAGCTCATATCAGACTGGTCCTAGAGGTGAGGGATTGGGATTAGGGAAGGGATGTGCGGGTACAGTGTGTGAGCGAGGGGTAATAAGGGATTGGGTGGGAGTGGGATGTGCGGGTGGGGAGGTAGTAAGGGATTGGGTGGGGTGGGATGTGCGGGTGGGGGGGTAGTAAGGGATTGGGTGGGGTGGGATGTGCTGGTGGGGGGGAGTAAGGGATTGGGTGGGGTGGGGTGGGATGTGCGGGTGGGGGGGTAGTAAGGGATTGGGTGGGGGTGGGATGTGCGGGTGGGGGGTAGTAAGGGATTGGGTGGGGTGGGATGTGCGGGTGGGGGGTAGTAAGGGGGTGGGATGTGCGGGTGGGGGGTAGTAAGGGATTGGGTGGGGTGGGATGTGCGGGTGGGGGGTAGTAAGGGATTGGGTGGGGGTGGGATGTGCGGGTGGGGGGGGTAGTAAGGGATTGGGTGGGGGTGGGATGTGCTGGTGGGGGGGTAGTAAGGGATTGGGTGGGGGTGGGATGTGCGGGTGGGGGGGTAGTAAGGGATTGGGTGGGGGTGGGATGTGCGGGTGGGGGGGTAATAAGGGATTGGGTGGGGGTGTGATGTGCGGGTGGGGGGGTAGTAAGGGATTGGGAGGGGGTGGGATGTGAGGGTACGGGGTGTGGGCGGGGGGGAGTAAGGGATTGGGAGGGGAACGGATGTGAGGGTACGGGGTGTGGGCGGGGGGAGTAGTGAGGGTACGGGGTGTGGGCGGGGGGGGAGTAAGGGATTGGGTGGGGGGGGAGTAAGGGATTGGGTGGGGGGGAGTGAGGGTACGGGGTGTGGGCGGGGAGAGTAAGGGATTGGGTGGAGGTGGGATGTGAGGGTACGGGGTGTGGGCGGGGGGGAGTAAGGGATTGGGTGGGGGGGGAGTGAGGGTACGGAGTGTGGGCGGGGGGGAGTAAAGGATTGGGTGGGGGTGGGATGTGAGGGTACGAGGTGTGGGCGGGGGGGAGTAAGGGATTGGGTGGGGGTGGGATGTGAGGGTACGGGGTGTGGGCGGGGGGGAGTAAGGGATTGGGTGGGGGTGGGATGTAAGGGTACGGGGTGTGGGCGGGGGGGAGTAAGGGATTGGGTGGGGGGGGAGTGAGGGTACGGAGTGTGGGCGGGGGGGAGTAAGGGATTGGGTGGGGGTGGGATGTGAGGGTACGAGGTGTGGGCGGGGGGGAGTAAGGGATTGGGTGGGGGGGATGTGAGGGTACGGGGTGTGGGCGGGGGGAAGTAAGGGATTGGGTGGGGGTGGGATGTGAGGGTACAGGGTGTGGGCGGAGGGAGTAAGGGATTGGGTGGGGGTGGGATGTGAGGGTACGGGGTGTGGGCGGGGGGGAGTAAGGGATTGGGTGGGGGGGGAGTGAGGGTACGGGTGTGGGCGGGGGGGAGTAAGGGATTGGGCGGGGGGGAGTAAGGGATTGGGTGGGGGTGGGATGTGAGGGTACGGGGTGTGGGCGGGGGGGAGTAAGGGATTGGATGGGGGTGGGATGTGAGGGTACGGGGTGCGGGTGGGGGGGTAGTAAGGGATTGGGAGGGGGTGGGATGTGAGGGTACGGGGTGTGGGCGGGGGGGAGTAAGGGATTGGGAGGGGGTGGGATGTGACGGTACGCGGTGTGGGCGGGGGGGAGTAAGGGATTGGGTGGGGGGGGGGAGTGAGGGTACGGGGTGTGGGCGGGGGGGGAGTAAGGGATTGGGTGGGGGGGGGAGTGAGGGTGTGGGCGGGGGGGAGTAAGGGATTGGGTGGGGGTGGGATGTGAAGGTATGGGGTGTGGGCGGGGGGGAGTAAGGGATTGGGTGGGGTATTGGGATGTGAGGGTACGGGGTGTGGGCGGGGGGGGAGTAAGGGATTGGGTGGGGGGTGGATGTGAGGGTACGGGGTGTGGGCGGGGGGGGGAGTAAGGGATTGGGTGGGGGGGAGTGAGGGTACGGAGTGTGGGCGGGGGGGAGTAAGGGATTGGGTGTGGGCGGGGGGGGAGTGAGGTTACGGGGTGTGGGCGGGGGGGAGTAAGGGATTGGGTGGGGGTGGGATATGAGGGTACGGGGTGTGGGCGGGGGGGAGTAAGGGATTGGGTGTGGGCGGGGGGGGAGTGAGGTTACGGGGTGTGGGCGGGGGGGAGTAAGGGATTGGGTGGGGGTGGGATATGAGGGTACGGGGGTGGTGGGCGGGGGGGGAGTAAGGGATTGGGTGGGGGTGGGATGTGAGGGTACGGGGTGTGGGCGAGGGGAAGTAAGGGATTGGGTGGGGGTGGGATGTGAGGGTACGGGGTGTGGGCGGGGGGAGTAAGGGATTGGGTGGGGGTGGAATGTGAGGGTACGGGGTGTGGGGCGGGGGGAGTAAGGGATTGGGTGGGGGTGGGATGTGAGGGTATGGGGTGTGGGCGGGGGGGAGTAAGGGATTGGGTGTGGGCGGGGGGGAGTGAGGGTACGGGTGTGGGCGGGGGGGAGTAAGGGATTGGGTGGGGGTGGGGTGTGAGGGTATGGGGTGTGGGCGGGGGGAAGTAAGGGATTGGGTGGGGGTGGGATGTGAGGGTACGGGGTGTGGGCGGGGGGGAGTAAGGGATTGGGTGGGGGTGGGATGTGAGGGTATGGGGTGTGGGCGGGGGGGAGTAAGGGATTGGGTGGGGGTGGGATGTGAGGGGTACGGGGTGTGGGCGGGGGGGAGTAAGGGATTGGGTGGGGGTAGGATGTGAGGGTATGGGGTGTGGGCGGGGGGAGTAAGGGATTGGGTGGGGTGGGATGTGAGGGTACGGGGTGTGGGCGGGGGGGAGTAAGGGGTTGGGGTGGGGGTGGGATGTGAGGGGGCGGGGGGGAGTAAGGGATTGGGTGGGGGTGGGATGTGAGGGTACGGGGTGTGGGCGGGGGGAGTAAGGGATTGGGTGGGGGTGGGATGTGAGGGTACGGGGTGTGGGCGGGGGGGAGTAAGGGATTGGGTGGGGGTGGGATGTGAGGGTACGGGTGGAAGGGTGTGGGCGGGGGGGAGTAAGGGATTGGGTGGGGGTGGGATGTGAGGGTACGGGTGTGGGCGGGGGGGAGTAAGGGATTGGGTGGGGGTGGGATGTGAGGGTACGGGGTGTGGGCGGGGGGGAGTAAGGGATTGGGTGGGGTTGGGATGTGAGGGTACGGGGTGTGGGCGGGGGGGAGTAAGGGATTGGGTGGGGGTGGAATGTGAGGGTACGGGGTGTGGGCGGGGGAGTAAGGGATTGGGTGGGGGGGAGTGAGGGTAACGGGTGTGGGCGGGGGGGGGAGTGAGGGTACGGGGTGTGGGCGGGGGGGGAGTAAGGGATTGGGTGGGGGTGGGATGTGAGGGTACGGGGTGTGGGCGGGGGGGCGAGTAAGGGATTGGGTGGGGGTTGGGATGTGAGGGTATGTTGTGTGGGCGGGGGGGAGTAAGGGATTGGGAGGGGGTGGGATGTGAGGGTACGGGGTGTGGGCGGGGGGGAGTAAGGGATTGGGTGGGGGTGGGATGTGAGGGTACGGGGTGTGGGCGGGGGGGAGTAAGGGATTGGGAGGGGGTGGGATGTGAGGGTACGGGGTGTGGGCGGGGGGGAGTAGGGATTGGGTGGGGGTGGGATGTGAGGGTACGGGGTGTGGGCGGGGGGAGTAAGGGATTGGGAGGGGGTGGGATGTGAGGGTACGGGGTGTGGGCGGGGGGGAGTAAGGGATTGGGTGGGGGTGGGATGTGAGGGTACGGGGTGTGGGCGGGGGGGCGAGTAAGGGATTGGGTGGGGGTGGGATGTGAGGGTACGGGGTGTGGGCGGGGGGAGTAAGGGATTGGGAGGGGGTGGGATGTGAGGGTACGGGGTGTGGGCGGGGGGGAGTAAGGATTGGGTGGGGGTGGGATGTGAGGGTACGGGGTGTGGGCGGGGGGGCGAGTAAGGGATTGGGTGGGGGTTGGGATGTGAGGGTACGGGGTTTGGGCGGGGGGAAGTAAGGGATTGGGTGGGGGTGGGATGTGAGGGTATGGGGTGTGGGCGGGGGGGAGTAAGGGATTGGGTGTGGGCGGGGGAAAGTGAGGTTACGGGGTGTGGGCGGGGGGGAGTAAGGGATTGGGTGGGGTGGGGTGTGAGGGTATGGGGTGTGGGCGGGGGGAAGTAAGGGATTGGGTGGGGGTGGATGTGAGGGTACGGGGTGTGGGCGGGGGGAGTAAGGGATTGGGTGGGGGTGGGATGTGAGGGTACGGGGTTGTGGGCGGGGGGGGAGTAAGGGATTGGGTGGGGTTGGGATGTGAGGGTACGGGGTGTGGGCGGGGGGGAGTAAGGGATTGGGTGGGGGTGGGATGTGAGGGTACAGGGTGTGGGCGGGGGGGAGTAAGGGATTGGGAGGAGGTGGGATGTGAGGGTACGGGGTGTGGGCGGGGGGGAGTAAGGATTGGGTGGGGGTGGAATGTGAGGGTACGGGGTGTGGGCGGGGGGAGTAAGGGATTGGGTGGGGGGGAGTGAGGGTACGGGGTGTGGGCGGGGGGGAGTAAGGGATTGGGTGGGGGTGGGATGTGAGGGTACGGGGTGTGGGCGGGGGGAGTAAGGGATTGGGTGGGGGGGGAGTGAGGGTAACAGGTGGTGGGCGGGGGGAGTAAGGGATTGGGTGGGGGTGGGATGCGAGGGTACGGGGTGTGGGCGGGGGGGGGAGTAAGGGATTGGGTGGGGGTGGGGTGTGAGGGTAAGGGGTGTGGGCGGGGGGAGTAAGGGATTGGGTGGGGGTGGGGAGTGAGGTTACGGGGTGTGGGCGGGGGAGTAAGGGATTGGGTGGGGGTGGGGAGTGAGGGTACGGGGTGTGGGGCGGGGGGGGAGTAGGGATTGGGTGGGGGTGGGGTGTGAGGTACGGGGTGTGGGCGGGGGGAGTAAGGGATTGGGTGGGGGTGGGGTGTGAGGGTACGGGGTGTGGGCGGGGGGAGTAAGGGATTGGGTGGGGGTGGGATGTGAGGGTACGGGGTGTGGGCGGGGGGGAGTAAGGGATTGGGTGGGGGTGGGATGTGAGGGTACATTGTGTGCCAGGGGGGAGGTATTGGTGTGGGAGGGAGGGCGGGGGGAGTAAGGGATTGGAGGGGGTGGGATGTGAGGGTACGTTGTGTGCGCAGGGGGGAGGTATTGGTGTGGGAGGGAGGGCGGGGGGAGTAAGGGATTGGGTGGGTGGGGGGGGAGTGAGGGTACAGGTGTGGGCGGGGGGAGTAAGGGATTGGGGTGGGGCGGGGGGGAGTAAGGGATTGGGTGGGGGGGTTGGGATGTGAGGGTACGGGGTGTGGGCGGGGGGGGCGAGTAGTGGGATTGGGTGGGGGGTTGGGATGTGAGGGTACGGGGTGTGGGCGGGGGGAGTAAGGGATTGGGAGGGGGGTGGGATGTGAGGGTTACGGGGTGTGGGCGGAGGGGGAGTAAGGGATTGGGTGGGGGTGGGATGTGAGGGTACGGGGTGTGGGCGGGGGGGAGTAAGGGATTGGGTGGGGGTGGGATGTGAGGGTACGGGGTGTGGGCGGGGGGGGAGTAAGGGATTGGGAGGGGGTGGGATGTGAGGGTACGGGGTGTGGGCGGGGGGGAGTAAGGGATTGGGTGGGGTGGGATGTGAGGGTACGGGGTGTGGGGCGGGGGGAGTAAGGGATTGGGTGGGGGGGGAGTGAGGGTACAGGTGTGGCGGGGGGAGTAAGGGATTGGGTGGGGGTGGGATGCGAGGGTACGGGGTGTGGGCGGGGGGGGAGTAAGGGATTGGGTGGGGGTGGGGTGTGAGGGTACGGGGTGTGTGGGCGGGGGGAGTAAGGGATTGGGTGGGGGTGGGGTGTTGAGGGTACGGGGTGTGGGCGGGGGGAGTAAGGGATTGGGTGGGGGTGGGGTGTGAGGGTACGGGGTGTGGGCGGGGGGAGTAAGGGATTGGGTGGGGGTGGGGAGTGAGGTTACGGGGTGTGGGCGGGGGGGAGTAAGGGATTGGGTGGGGGTGGGATGTGAGGGTACGAGGTGTGGGCGGGGGGAGTAAGGGATTGGGTGGGGGTGGGATGTGAGGGTACGGGGTGTGGGCGGGGGGGGAGTAAGGGATTGGGTGGGGGTGGGATGTGAGGGTACGTTGTGTGCCCAGGGGGGAGGTATTGGTGTGGGAGGGAGGGCGGGGGGAGTAAGGGATTGGGAGGGGGTGGGATGTGAGGGTACGTTTTGTGCGCAGGGGGGAGGTATTGGTGTGGGAGGAGGGAGGGAGGGAGGGCGGGGGGAGTAAGGGATTGGGTGGGGGGGGGAGTGAGGGTACAGGTGTGGGCGGGGGGAGTAAGGGATTGGGTACGGGTGTGGGCGGGGGGGAGTAAGGGATTGGGAGGGGGTGGGATGTGAGGGTACGGGGTGTGGGCGGGGGGTGTAAGGGATTGGGTGGGGGTGGGGGTGGGGTGTGAGGGTACGGGGTGTGGGCGGGGGGAGTAAGGGATTGGGTGGGGGTGGGATGTGAGGGTACGGGGTGTGGGCGGGTGGGAGGTATTGGTGTGGGAGGGAGGGCGGGGGGGAGTAAGGGATTGGGAGGGGGTGGGATGTGAGAATACGTTGTGTGCGCAGGGGGGAGGTATTGGTGTGGGAGGGAGGGCGGGGGGGAGTAACGTATTGGGTGGGGGGGGAGTGAGGGTACAGGTGTGGGCGGGGGGAGTAAGGGATTGGGTGGGGGGGGGGAGTGAGGGTACGGGTGTGGGCGGGGGGGAGTAAGGGATTGGGTGGGGGTGGGATGTGAGGGTACGTTGTGTGCGCAGGGGGGAGGTATTGGTGTGGGGCGGGGGGGAGTAAAGGATTGGGAGGGGGTGGGATGTGAGGGTACGTTGTGTGCGCAGGGGGGAGGTATTGGTGTGGGAGGGAGGGCGGGGGGATTAAGGGATTGGGTGGGGGGGGAGTGAGGGTACAGGTGTGGGCGGGGGGAGTAAGGGATTGGGTGGGGGGGGAGTGAGGGTACGGGTGTGGGCGGGGGGGAGTAAGGGATTGGGAGGGGGTGGGATGTGAGGGTACGGGGTGTGCGCAGGGGGGAGGTATTGGTGGGGTTTGGAATCATTTTAATATTTACGGAGTAATTAATAATAATATATTAGCTTGGTACAGAGAAGCGCTGCCCGCAGAGGTTACTGGGGTCGGGTTCTTTCCGTTTGCGCTCCCCTGATCTGGATGTTTTGATGCGTTTGAATCGAGCTGAGAAGTCGCTGCTCAGAGAGACCAGGGACCTGTTGGGATGGTTCTTAGGAGAGGTCTTGAAGGTGAAGCGATAGGGAGCTCCGCTGAAGCTGAGGGATGGAAGAGCAGGCGGGACGTCTCTGAAGAGAGAGAAGGATTTTGTCGCTAATAAGGAATTAGATTGGAGACCAGTAGTGAATTTAGGGAAAACCGAGGCAGAATAATCCCCAGTATATATTGTCCCAGAGAGTTTGGGGGCAGGAAGGTTGTAGAAGTGAGGATGGGAAAGCATAAGGAGGAATGGCACGATGTAACCGGAGGGGGAGCGGTTGGCAGAGTGCGGCTCATGTTTGTAACGTGAGGATAACGCTACTTGTGTCAGCAGCTAACGGCAGGGTCACTATATCCTCAGAGTATTGCCGAGAGTCGTGGCTGTGACATTCTGGGCTCAGAGTATTGCCGAGAGTCGTGGCTGCGACATTCTGGGCTCAGAGTATTGCCGAGAGTCGTGGCTGTGACATTCTGGGCTCAGAGTATTGCCGAGAGTCGTGGCTGTGACATTCTGGGCTCAGAGTATTGCCGAGAGTCGTGGCTGCGACATTCTGGGCTCAGAGTATTGCCGAGAGTCGTGGCTGTGACATTCTGGGCTCAGAGTATTGCCGAGAGTCGTGGCTGTGACATTCTGGGCTCAGAGTATTGCCGAGAGTCGTGGCTGTGACATTCTGGGCTCAGAGTATTGCCGAGAGTCGTGGCTGCGACATTCTGGGCTCAGAGTATTGCCGAGAGTCGTGGCTGCGACATTCTGGGCTCAGAGTATTGCCGAGAGTCGTGGCTGTGACATTCTGGGCTCAGAGTATTGCCGAGAGTCGTGGCTGTGACATTCTGGGCTCAGAGTATTGCCGAGAGTCGTGGCTGTGACATTCTGGGCTCAGAGTATTGCCGAGAGCCGTGGCTGTGACATTCTGGGCTCAGAGTATTGCCGAGAGTCGTGGCTGTGACATTCTGGGCTCAGAGTATTGCCGAGAGTCGTGGCTGTGACATTCTGGGCTCAGAGTATTGCCGAGAGTCGTGGCTGTGACATTCTGGGCTCAGAGTATTGCCGAGAGTCGTGGCTGTGACATTCTGGGCTCAGAGTATTGCCGAGAGTCGTGGCTGTGACATTCTGGGCTCAGAGTATTGCCGAGAGTCGTGGCTGTGACATTCTGGGCTCAGAGTATTGCCGAGAGTCGTGGCTGCGACATTCTGGGCTCAGAGTATTGCCGAGAGTCGTGGCTGTGACATTCTGGGCTCAGAGTATTGCCGAGAGTCGTGGCTGTGACATTCTGGGCTCAGAGTATTGCCGAGAGTCGTGGCTGTGACATTCTGGGCTCAGAGTATTGCCGAGAGTCGTGGCTGCGACATTCTGGGCTCAGAGTATTGCCGAGAGTCGTGGCTGTGACATTCTGGGGCTCAGAGTATTGCCGAGAGTCGTGGCTGTGACATTCTGGGCTCAGAGTATTGCCGAGAGTCGTGGCTGTGACATTCTGGGCTCAGAGTATTGCCGAGAGTCGTGGCTGTGACATTCTGGGCTCAGAGTATTGCCGAGAGTCGTGGCTGCGACATTCTGGGCTCAGAGTATTGCCGAGAGTCGTGGCTGCGACATTCTGGGCTCAGAGTATTGCCGAGAGTCGTGGCTGTGACATTCTGGGCTCAGAGTATTGCCGAGAGTCGTGGCTGTGACATTCTGGGCTCAGAGTATTGCCGAGAGTCGTGGCTGTGACATTCTGGGCTCAGAGTATTGCCGAGAGTCGTGGCTGTGACATTCTGGGCTCAGAGTATTGCCGAGAGTCGTGGCTGTGACATTCTGGGCTCAGAGTATTGCCGAGAGTCGTGGCTGTGACATTCTGGGCTCAGAGTATTGCCGAGAGTCGTGGCTGTGACATTCTGGGCTCAGAGTATTGCCGAGAGTCGTGGCTGTGACATTCTGGGCTCAGAGTATTGCCGAGAGTCGTGGCTGTGACATTCTGGGCTCAGAGTATTGCCGAGAGTCGTGGCTGTGACATTCTGGCTCAGAGTATTGCCGAGAGTCGTGGCTGTGACATTCTGGGCTCAGAGTATTGCCGAGAGTCGTGGCTGCGACATTCTGGGCTCAGAGTATTGCCGAGAGTCGTGGCTGCGACATTCTGGCTCAGAGTATTGCCGAGAGTCGTGGCTGTGACATTCTGGCTCAGAGTATTGCCGAGAGTCGTGGCTGCGACATTCTGGGCTCAGAGTATTGCCGAGAGTCGTGGCTGTGACATTCTGGGCTCAGAGTATTGCCGAGAGTCGTGGCTGCGACATTCTGGGCTCAGAGTATTGCCCGAGAGTCGTGGGCTGTGACATTCTGGGCTCAGAGTATTGCCGAGAGTCGTGGCTGCGACATTCTGGGCTCAGAGTATTGCCGAGAGTCGTGGCTGTGACATTCTGGGCTCAGAGTATTGCCGAGAGTCGTGGCTGTGACATTCTGGGCTCAGAGTATTGCCGAGAGTCGTGGCTGTGACATTCTGGGCTCAGAGTATTGCGAGAGTCGTGGCTGTGACATTCTGGGCTCAGAGTTTTGCCGAGAGTCGTGGCTGTGACATTCTGGGCTCAGAGTATTGCCGAGAGTCGTGGCTGTGACATTCTGGGCTCAGAGTATTGCCGAGAGTCGTGGCTGTGACATTCTGGGCTCATGAGTATTGCCGAGAGTCGTGGCTGTGACATTCTGGGCTCAGAGTATTGCCGAGAGTCGTGGCTGTGACATTCTGGGCTCAGAGTATTGCCGAGAGTCGTGGCTGTGACATTCTGGGCTCAGAGTATTGCCGAGAGTCGTGGCTGTGACATTCTGGGCTCAGAGTATTGCCGAGAGTCGTGGCTGTCGACATTCTGGGCTCAGAGTATTGCGCGAGAGTCGTGGCTGTGACATTCTGGGCTCAGAGTATTGCCGAGAGCCGTGGCTGTGACATTCTGGGCTCAGAGTATTGCCGAGAGTCGTGGCTGTGACATTCTGGGCTCAGAGTATTGCCGAGAGTCGTGGCTGTGACATTCTGGGCTCAGAGTATTGCCGAGAGTCGTGGCTGCTGACATTCTGGGCTCAGAGTATTGCCGAGAGTCGTGGCTGTGACATTCTGGGCTCAGAGTATTGCCGAGAGTCGTGGCTGTGACATTCTGGGCTCAGAGTATTGCCGAGAGTCGTGGCTGTGACATTCTGGGCTCAGAGTATTGCCGAGAGTCGTGGCTGTGACATTCTGGGCTCAGAGTATTGCCGAGAGTCGTGGCTGCTGACATTCTGGGCTCAGAGTATTGCCGAGAGTCGTGGCTGCGACATTCTGGCTCAGAGTATTGCCGAGAGTCGTGGCTGTGACATTCTGGGCTCAGAGTATTGCCGAGAGTCGTGGCTGTGACATTCTGGGCTCAGAGTATTGCCGAGAGTCGTGGCTGTGACATTCTGGGCTCAGAGTATTGCCGAGAGTCGTGGCTGTGACATTCTGGCTCAGAGTATTGCCGAGTCGGTCGTGGCTGCGACATTCTGGGCTCAGAGTATTGCCGAGAGTCGTGGCTGTGACATTCTGGGCTCAGAGTATTGCCGAGAGTCGTGGCTGTGACATTCTGGGCTCAGAGTATTGCCGAGAGTCGTGGCTGTGACATTCTGGGCTCAGAGTATTGCCGAGAGTCGTGGCTGTGACATTCTGGGCTCAGAGTATTGCCGAGAGTCGTGGCTGTCACATTCTGGGCTCAGAGTATTGCCGAGAGTCGTGGCTGCGACATTCTGGGCTCAGAGTATTGCCGAGAGTCGTGGCTGCGACATTCTGGGCTCAGAGTATTGCCGAGAGTCGTGGCTGTGACATTCTGGGGGCCTCAGAGTATTGCCGAGAGTCGTGGCTGTGACATTCTGGGCTCAGAGTATTGCCGAGAGTCGTGGCTGTGACATTCTGGGCTCAGAGTATTGCCGAGAGTCGTGGCTGTGACATTCTGGCTCAGAGTATTGCGAGAGTCGT